>NC_089502.1:34016187-34316187 GCF_036850765.1 Saccopteryx bilineata
TGCCCGTCGGACCCACGGTAGAGGGGACCAGCGGAGCGGTGCTGGAGGAACCCGGTAGTCAGGTGGAAGGGACTCACAAAATCAATCACCTCCGCTCAAGGCCGCAGGGCCACCCCACCCAGGGGAGCCTTCAGAAAAGCAATGCCGGCGGTGGCTCACAACGCAACATAGGAGCCCTGTGCCACAGACACACACGTACACCCGAATACCACGTGAGCCCGTGACCCGGTGTCGCCCCGTTCACCTCACTTTCCCAAAAGCATTTGAAAAATGCAAACCGATCGGGAGGCTCCAGCGGGTCCTGAGGCCCACTGTGGACACGTATGAGAAGGCCGGGGCTGCCGTGTGCCGTGTGTGACAGAGGCCACACGGACAAGGCTCCTCCACCCCCTACCATCCCGTTTGCTTTCACTAGGCCGCCACCTCAGAGGCACACAGGAACCAGGACAGTTCACCTGCGGCTCACACTGCCAAGAGGGGGTTGGGAAAGGAACGGACAAGTCAGGAGCGGTTACTAAATGGGGCTTCCGAACTCGCGAATACAGAGGCATGTTCGAAGTCTCACGGCGCACGACGGGTGAGAAGCAACTGGGGTGTTCTGCGCACGCGAGCCACGCGCCGCCACGCTCTAGGACCTTGGGTGCTGCGGGCTCCAATTTGTGAATGAGGAAACTAATGAAAGAATGGGGGATGGATGTTGAGTGACAAATAGAAGAATGACTGTAGGAAGGAGGGAAATACCAAACAGATAGGTGAATGAATGAACGAACGTGTGAATTAAAGAATTGTGAATTAATGTATGAATGAATCAATGTCTGAGTGCATTTGGTGTTCAGTTTAGCTCCTTGTGTTGTACACTTTGCTCTGGAATTCTTACTTCGGTTTCATGGGTGTTGTCCAACCGTGTGCTTCCAGATGCTAACCCTGCTACAGGGAGTCTGCGTATAGAGGAGGATAGTCGTTCCAATTTACTGTCACTGGATTGAGAATTATTTTTATGTTCGGGTGCCTGTACACAGACTGGGAGAGTTGTGCAGGTACATGGTTGTTT
Organism: Saccopteryx bilineata; assembly: GCF_036850765.1. Taxonomy (NCBI): domain Eukaryota; kingdom Metazoa; phylum Chordata; class Mammalia; order Chiroptera; family Emballonuridae; genus Saccopteryx; species Saccopteryx bilineata. The sequence goes on from NC_089502.1 coordinate 34,017,239, forward strand.
CAGTGAAAACTTGTTTATGGCTTAAACTTTTGGCTCGTGCCAGAGAGGTACTGGGTCCTTAGCCCCAACACACGGCACACTGGCCCTTCTGGTCCCATGTGACAGAGGGTCTCCCTAACCACCGGGCACTGCATACCTGTTGATCAGAGCGCACAGTGCTGGGATGTGTATGTTCACAGGGACAGTATGTCCGTAGGTTTGTTATACAGTGTGGTTTCCCTAGCTTCACCTCTGGAATGCGTCAGCGTTCGTTTGTCCGTTTCGTGAGTGTCCACCTAGTGCCAGGCGTCTGCACTTGGAAATGAAGCTGGTTAAATTTTCACCATGTGTTCTCATGCATCATGACCTACTTTGTGCCTTAATAAGGTTTGGCAGCATCTTTTTTTTAAAATTTACTTTTAATAAATCATAATCTTGAAGGATGTAAAAAATACACGGGTAACTACAAGGTTTCCCTATTTTTACAGTGAGGTATTAATAAAATAGTGACATATGAACACTGTTTCCAACAGTGTATATAAGAGGAAAAACATTTCTGAAGACATCTTTGACAACTTTTTATTACCTAATCAGGGCTTAAAAGGCATTTAGGGAGGCATGTTTCAAAATGCTTCAACGTTTCCCAGGGCTGATTATAACAGAAAATTCACCATTGAGTGACACAGAGAAAGTTATAGAAATTCCTGATGATCAAGGGCTTTATCAATATTTTTACAAGGGTTTTCTAGGAAGAAATATCCAGTTAGAAATAATGTTGACAAGATTTAAATATCAGTCATGACAGGTTACATGCTTAGGAGTAACCTAAAAAATCACGTAACAAACAACATGAGGCAAACTTAAGTTCCTGAAGCATGGAAAGAAGATTTAAACAAGAATAAAGATGGTATATCTCAAATAAAGAAACTTAACCTCATGACCATATCAATTCTTCATCACTGAAATAATCAAGTACCGTAATACCAAGTAAATTTCAAACCCTACACAGATGGAAGAATTAAATGTACAATGAACACTTTTTCCTTCTTCTTACCATTTGGGACCAACTGGCTGTGCTCCTCTTTCTTCTGTGGCCACTTGGCTCCTGGATCAGCGGATGCCATGGGTTTTGGCGACCTGAAAAACCCTGCCAGCCTCCAGGTGCTCACACAAGCAGGTGTGGCAGTATTTGAGGCAGTTACCTGCCAACCTGTATCATGCCTTATGTTGATATAATCATATCAAGTCTTAGAAAATGTAAAAGTCCAGCCTGCCGGGAGTGAAGAAAGCTTTGTGCAAGTATAACCCTGCTAATGTGGAGCTACAGTCAATAAAGAAGGTGATGATATTGATTTCTTTGGATCTGAGGAGGAAGAAAAAGGCAAAGAAACGTAGAGGCTAAGAGAATAACTCCTGGTAGACTATGAGTCGAAACGAGCCAACAAGCCTGCACCTGTTGTCAAGTCTTCCATCTTATTAGATGTGAAACCTTGGGATGATGAGATGGATGGGGCAAAATTAGAGGAGTGTGTCAGGAGCATTCAAGGAGATGGCTCAGCAGGAGGCTTTTCTAAACTGTTTCTTGGGTAATGCGGGATTAAATATTCTTTGCCTGACCTGTGGTGGCGCAGTGATAAAGCATTGACCTGGAACACTAAGGTCGCTGGTTCAAAAGCAGGGCTTGCCTGGTCCAGGCACACAGGGGAGTTAATGCTTTCTGCTCCACCCCCCTTTCTGTCTCTCTCTCTCTTAAAATGAATTAATATATATAAAAATTTATATTCTTAAAAAATTAAAAATTTCAAATGCAGTGTGTAGTAGAAGATGGTAAATTTGGAACAGATATTCTGGAGGAGCTGCTTTTGAGGATATGCACTTTATGGTCGTGGCTGCTTTCAATAAGATCTAAGATCTATCACAGATCATTGCCCTGAAATAATATTTTGAGAGATTTGAAAAACATAACGTGAACAGAACTATATAACAACTAGAAGAAATACTGGGCAGATCCCCTTATAACCATGGGGCACGAAAAGCCATTAAAAATGAATCAATGTGTACACATAAAATTCACCACGTTAAAAAATACAATCAGAGATAGAAAAGTAAGGAGAAATTAAAAAAAACATTTTCAATTCACATCACCAGTCTTCCTCATATATAGCAAGGGTCTAGGTATCATTGAAGAGAAAGAGCAACAACCCAATCAAAAAACACATCAACAGTTCACATAAAACACACACACACACATACAGGGGCTCTACAATATCAAAAAAGATTCCCCAGCTACTCATGTAAGGGAAATAAACACAAAAAGTGCACTCTAGTATCACTTCACATATATTCTGGGTTCCCAACGAAAACCTGCCAATTGGGGTTCTGAATTACCTGCCATTGGTAATAGGTAACTTCCTGAAATACCTACTTCTCTTTGGTCTGGCTTTTCTCAAGTGAGCCCAAGGCTGCTTGCTCTGCCCATGAAGTGGTTATAAACTTAAAGTAAACAAAGTGGAGTCCTGTCTAGGGATGTCCCTGACTCTGAAACCTTGGATGCCCTCTCACGCCATCAAATCTTCTCTGCAGATACTGTATCGAGTTCAATAAGGGCCGATCTTCTGCCTCACTATTAGTAATTAGAAACATGTGCGCGTGCACACACCCTTAATAATGTCTTCGAAAAGCACCACAACTGTTCTCTTTCCTTCTGGGCTTTTTTGTGTACATTTAACTGGATCTCCTTGTACATATTTTTGTATAAGTAACACTATAATAATACTTCGATGACCTGAAATTACTTTTTAAAAAAGGGCCACCGTTTCTTTCATTAATAATTAACCTTCTTTCAGATCGCTGCTACTGCCTAGAGCTAAAAGATGAAAACACCAGTATTCCCATTAGGGTGGGGGAAGCCCAGAAGATTCTTCCACGTGGCTAAATGCACGCGCGGGAATGGACCTATAATTTCAGTTCAAAACTTTATTAAAGGAAAAGTTCCTTCTCTACGGATACATTCCCGGGGGCCCAGTCCCTGAGACAGCGCAGTCCATCCCAGCCCACCCGGCGACCCTCCGGCGCCCTCGGTGGGGGAGGAGGGGCCCGTGGGCCACCGCGCGAGTCGCTCGCAGGCCCAGGACGCGGGCGCCCGAGGGCGTCTACTTGGAGGCTCGCCCCACCCGCAGCGGGGCCCGCAGCCCAGCCAGCCTCGCCGAACCGCCAGACCCCGAGCCGGGCCCGGTGGCCGCATGGGCAGCAGCCTCCACCGGCCCAGGGCGCTCGCCGGCCGCCGGCCGCCCACTCGCTGCAGGACGGGCGCGATCCCGCCAAGCCCACCCTCCGGCCCTGCGTCCCCCCGCGTCCCGGGAAGGCCAGGGAAGGCAAAGGACAGAGGCGAAGGGGACCCACCTGGCTGAGGCCGCACCGGAGGGAAAGGCCGGTCCGCTCTGCTGCTGGCGCGAGGCGGGCGGGGTCCCACGGCGGCCCCGCCCCCATCCCGCACCCCCCCGGCTCCCCCGGGGGGCGGGGCCTGCAGCTGCGGGCGGGGTCCGGGTCCCACGGCGCCCCCGCCCCCACCCCGCGCCCCCCGGCTCCCCCGTGCGGCGGGGCCTGCAGCTGCGGGCGGGGGTCCGGGTCTCACGGCGCCCCCGCCCCCACCCCGCGCCCCCCGGCTCCCCCGTGCGGCGGGGCCTGCAGCTGCGGGCGGGGGTCCGGGTCCCGCGGTGCTGGTCCCGCCCCGGGCTCCGGAGGGGCGTCTTCGGGAGGTCCCGGTAGCCAGGAGGGGCGGGCAGAGTGGGCTTGGGAAACCCAGAGCGGAAACCTCAGTCCACCGCCTCTGCCCTCGGGAGACCCAAACTGTCCCTCTCTAGTCCCCGAGGGCAAGAGGGCGGCGGTGAACGTGCGGGACCTAAAACGGAACGTTTACCGTTCCTGTCGCAAAACTAGAGAACAAAGTGTTTAAACAGGTAATACCTGGACTCTGTTACAGGTTTGCATCGTTTATTGGCTGAAGTCATCGAAACCGTCCCCGCTCCCTCCTCAGATGAGAGGCAGACTCCCCCGGGCAGGCAGCCCTGCTCTCTCCCGAGGACCTGCGAGGAGCCAGCGCCCCTCCGTCCGTGTCCCCGCGCTGCTGCCCGCGGCGTCCACGCCGCCCAGGTGGCGGCGGGGATCTGCGGGACCTGAAGGAGTCGCAGAGACTCGCCCGTTTCTCCTGCCGGACTGGGGCTTTGATTTCGTTCTTCCCGTTGAAAAGGAACACGCTCCTCTGGCAAAATCAAGCTCTCTGAAGGGAGACACGTGTAGTGCAGAGAGAAGGACGGGGGCAGCAACGCAGCGGCTCCGAGAAGTGGGCTGTGAGTTCGGGGCGGTCCTACCAGGGAGAGAGGGAGAGGGGATAGCGGGAGAGGAGAGAGACAGGCAGAGAAGGTATTTGAAAACAATAGTCTAGGAGCTCCCTAAGCCCCTGGGTAACCTCCATCTATTTGGTTAATAAAGAACTGACTGAGAAGATATATTTGTTGACTCTTTCTTTTCGTTGAGAAATGTGATCCTTCGTTGATCATTCTTAAAACAACAACTTCATGAGTCCAGAACAGTTTGAAGAAAGAGCTAAAGTCACCCCCTGCCCAGATACACTCCCCCGTGTCACCACCCTTCAAAGAAACGCTTTAGAAAGAAACCCATGGGCACGACATCATCGCCAGGGCAGCACAGTGCCTGCCCACCGCCTGTAACTGGAACATTTCCTACCCCGGTGCACTGGCCTCAAGGAACCGCACCGGCGCCGCTTCCCCCAGCCCACCTGCTGTCCAGGACGCTCAGCCTTGGGCTCAGGCTCCGTCTCTGCTCCTTCCTCCTGCATTCCCTAGCAGTCTGGGCAGGGTGGGTGGGACTTTCCGGGGCAGGAGGGGGGGGGGACGGTGTGGACCTTGAGGTGCTTTGTCCTGGCCTGGCAGCTGCCTTTTTGCATTCCTGGTCAACACAGGAAATCTCACAAAACCAGCTGCCTTCAACTCCTAGGGGGTGAAGAGAGACCTTAATGCTCTGCTGCAGGAGTGCCTTGTATCTCTACATTTTGAATGATCCCTTTTACAAAAATGTAAATATGTGGAATAAAATTCTGAAAGACACACTAAACAATGAACAGGGTCACCTCTGGGAATGGCATAAAGGTTAGGGCTGGTGGAGAAAGGAGACTTCCATTATTTGCTGATCACCTTACACATGCTACACACTGTTCTTGATGCTGGAAATACAGCCGTGAATGAGACAAAAAGTACCTGTGCAAACGGGCTCTCATTCTAGTGGAAGAGACTGATGAATAAGACGAGACATGAATATCATGATAGATAATAGTACGCGTATGCAGCAAACGAAAGTGTGCGGAAACCAAAGTTGTGGGGTTAGAACAGGGCATGGGGAAGGTGTGGGGACTGCACCTCCATGAGTCCTGCAGCAAAGGCCTCACTGAGAAGGTGACACAAAGACCGAGAGAAGCATCAAATCATTGTTCCACTTACTACTGAATGCTTCTCATATGAGCCCTGATGCAGGCTCTAGAACCCCGGCACCTCCAGGGCTGCGCTACATCCATTGCTCCACGGGCCAGGGTACGATTATGGTTTAAGACCTTTCCCATTCTGAACAAACTGAGGCTCTAACCATGCACACGAAGTTTGTGTGGCTCTGTGAAATGGATCTTTTTGGAATACATGTTACATTGGTCCCTGTATAGCATGTGAAATGGCTCTGACCAGTTTTATAAGCTGGTCATAGCTACGTGAGCGCCAGTGGGGTAGGAAACTTAACTGTCCCTTGGCACCCGATGCCGGGATCCTCATCTCTCCCTGCGAGTCAGAGCATTCCGAGAACATGTCTATATCCCTGGATGTGAGCCTAACTGGTTACTTATTTCATTCACCTCAGGGACCATCACTAAAGTAAGCAGAAAGGCTGAGCAGTATCTTTGGCCCCAAGCCTGAACTCCTGCAACTTACTGTGTGATGTCACTAACAGGCCACAGATGATTACATCACAATGGGCCTGCAGTATAAAGTCCCTGCCACCTTCAGCTTAGGCTCATTTCTCCTGAAGGTGAGCAGTGACTGGATGGGTCTCTTTCACAGCCATACAGAAAAACAGGTACTTTTTGTTTTTATCATTTTTAAAGATGATCTTTACTTAGAGATGTTGATTTGTCATTGTGGTAAAAGTAATTAACAATACTTCCTTTCCTTTCAGGTCACAGTTTCTTAAGAAAACCAGACTGTGACCCAGAGCTCCCACGGCACTGCCACCGGGAATGCCCAGAGTTCAACAGATGAACATCAGCCACTGATCTCATACTTGCTAGGTATGTAATACAGTTGTACTTTGAGTCCGTAAGACAGCCCCCGCCCTACCCCAGGCTTTTCTGTTTCTTTCTTTCTTTCTTTCTTTCTTTCTTTCTTTCTTTCTTTCTTTCTTTCTTTCTTTCTTTCTTTCGAGAGAAAGAGAGAAAGGAAGATAAGTATCAACTCTTAGTTGTGTCACTTTAGTTGTTCATTGATTACTAAAGTGCTTTGGTGGGATGGGGTGGTGAGGGGGGAGCGGGAGTGCGAGGTGGGGCTTGGGCAGAGCCAGTGACCTCTTGCTGAAGCCAGTGACCTTGGGCTCAAGCCAGTGACCTTGGGCTTCATGCCAGCGACCTTCGGGCTCAAGCCAGTGACCTCGCTTTCAATCTGAATGAGCCCGTGGTCAAGCTGGCAACCTCAGGGTCTCGAACCTGGGTCCTTGGCATCCCAGACTGTCTATCCACTGCACCACCATCTGTTCAGGCCAATTTGTCATTTTTTTTTACAGGGAATGAAAAAGAGCTATCAAATGCCAATTTTATATTCTTCTTTTGGTCTATATCAAAAGGAGGCTCAGAATAATGTTCAAAGATGAAGCTTATTACTATTTATGATGTACAGTATTATTCTTCTGTGATTTTAATAGTAATACACATGTAGATGATCTAAAAAGTCATGCAAATTCCATGAGAGTGTCATAAGCACTCTTCTCCAATAGTTATACTGACTTGTCACCTCTAGTGAACCACATTGTTGTCACACTCTCTTCTGTTGACATAGGTGAGCAGGTCAGGATTCAGCAGATGGGCTCTGTATGCCAAGTACTATGACTACAGTACATGGTTTCTATTGTAGAGATATTAATAGTTACCTAGTTCTATTTGTTGTGGTCGCTAAAGTCATTATTTTTAAATATTCAATATATACTTTATTTTAGTTTCAGGCATACAGCATAATGCTTAGACACTCATGTACTTTACAAAGTGGTCTTCCCAATATCTCAAGTATCCACCTAGCACAGTACACGAGTATTACAATATTATTTTAAAGTCATTCTTTTTGATAGCAACAAGATAAGGTAAACTCTCCCCCTTTATCCACTTAGAGTGAACCCACTTGACTTCCTTGAACTTTCTAATGAAAAATTCAGATAATGCTATTCCATGCAGAGTAGCTGAAATGGGAGTTTGCCCTTCCCCCCCTTGTGAATGACTTACATAAATGCTTTAAATAACATGATGATGTTAAGATCTTAATGTTATTTATATCTAGACTTTCTTTGCTTCTTTCATGCAAGCATAATTGCAGTTATATAAACTTTTCTAAGAAAAGTTTCATTCCTTTTTTCCCCTAGATCCTCTGACACTTACATGGGTCCCCAAACTTTTTACACAGGAGGCCAGTTCACTGTCCCTCAGACTGTTGGAGGGCCACCACATACAGTGCTCCTCTCACTTACCACCAATGAAAGAGGTGCCCCTTCCAGAAGTGCGAGTCGGATAAATGGCCTCAGGGGGCCGCATGTGGCCCACAGGCAGGCCCCAGTTTGGGGACGCCTGCAATAAAATATTTCTCTTCTGTTGGCGGAAGAGAGAAGTACAGGTTTGAAAGCTGTCATTTGAAGCCTCTCCATAGCGAGATAAAGTGCTTCATCTGTTTCTTTATGGTTTGATTTATCTTGGAGGTAATCGTTTTATCATTCCAGAAATTATAGAGTACTACTGAAATTGCCTCAGAGTTCCCTTACTTTTTCTGTTGCAAGAACAAGATTTTGAGTATAAAATGTTTGTGTAAACTTCTCAGTTTTGTTGGTGAAAGAAATGATATGTTTTTTGATTAATAGTTAGTATCTAATGTTCTTGTTTTAAGGGGCAGATTCAAAAACCTTTTGTGAATCTTGAATATACTTAATTTGGGGCTATCATTGTCATCATATACAAGAATGGAGCAAATGATGTTTGTTTTTTTATCTGTCACAGCTTTCTGTAAACATATACTTTGGGAAAAGGAACACTGGAAAATAATAACAAAGAAATTTCAGTGTGGAACTTTTTTCTCATCACAAATTAAAATTAGAATGTAAGGATGTATGTTCTCCCAATGGGTCCCTGCCAATATAAAGTAGTTAAAAGAAGTCATAAAAGGAAGTCTCACCTGACCAGGCAGTGGCACAGTGGATGGAGCGTAGGGCTGGGACGTGGAGGACCCAGGTTCGAGACCCCAAGGTCATCAGCTTGAGCGTGGGCTCATCTGGTTTTAGCAAGGCTCGCCAGCTTAAGCCCAAGATTGCTGGCTCGAGCAAGGGGTCACTCATTCTGCTGTAGCCCCCAGTAAAGGCACATATCAGAAAGCAGTCAATGAACAACTAAGGTGCCGCAACAAAGAATTGATGCTTCTCATCTTTCTCCCTGTCTGTGTGTCCCTCTCTCTGTCTCTGTTACACACACACACACACACACACACACACACAGTCTCAGCTTTGTCACTAAATGTGGGTTTAAAGTAAGTCATTTACACTCCTTGAATTTTAGTTTCATCATTAACAGGAGAGAATAAGATTAGTAGACTTCTGGCTCTTGTTTGAGTCCCAGTCAGGGCACACAGGAGAAGCGCCTACCTGCTTCCCCACCCTTCCCTCTCTTGCTTCTCTCTCTCTCTTTCCCTCCTGCAACCATGGTTTGATTGGAACAAGTTGGCCCCCCCGCACTGAGGAAGGCACCATGGTCTCCTCCTCAGGGGCTAAGAAGAGCTCAGTTGCTGAGCAATGGAACAACAGCCCAGATGGGCAGAGCATTGCCCCCTAGAGGAATTGCGGGGTAGATCCTGGTTGGAGTGCATGCGGAAATCTGTCTCTCTGCCTCCTGTCCTCTCACTGAATAAAAAAATAAAAAGATTAGTGAACTTCTGATATGGCCTCTTCCAGTTCACATATTTCAAATTTGGTCATTCTCATTCTATATATGGTTATAGAGTATTTAATATAAATTACAGGCAGAAATTTTGAGTATCTCTCTGCAAATGTACCAATGAACTTTATTCAGAAGGAAATTGTGGAAAGTGTGTTTGTGTAGGCCCCAAGCTAAAACAAACAAAAACTCAGCCACATGGAAAAGATAACTTTAGGAAATGGGATGAGAGCATAGATTATAGAAATCTTAATGTAGATAACAGTCAACCTGAACAAATGCACATTGGAGGATCTCTATCTTTTCAGTGATGTAGCAAATGAATTCGTTTACTGTCCCTGAAGGCTCTTGGGTGGGTTCAAAATTAAATAAACTACAAAAAGGTTTGAATCAGCCACTGTGGCATGTTTTCCAGGACTCAGGTAGAGATGGATAAATAAACTAGTAAGTTGGATTTCAGGTTTGACCCCAAACGCTCTCATTGTTCAGATTATTCATGGGCTCCTTCCTCAAATTTGGATATGAATGACATTTAAAATTTCCAAAGGTCAAATCTACTCTGTGGATTAATTTTTTATTGACAGTGAAAGTAGTGTTAATTGTTCACAAACTCTAAAGATAATTCTAGATAAGAAGTTAAACCACTTTTATTTTTTAAGTTGAATTTATTGGGGTGACATTGATAAAACACTTAGAAACAGAGGTAGCATCATTGAAATGGGTGTACAACCTTCTATTTTTTCATTGCATTTATTGGGGTGACATTAGTTAATAAAATTGTACAGGTTTCAGATGTACAATTCTATGATAGATCAGCTGCATATTGCACTATGTGTTCACCACCCTAAGTCAAGTCTTTCTCCATCATCATCTATCCCTTCATAACCTCCTAAAATGACTTGAAAAGACATTGACCACAAAGGTCAAACAATATATAAATATTATCTTTCTAGAGCTGGTTTTGATAGCGTTCATTCTAAGACTTCAGGCTTGTCTGGACGTGTTTAGAGTCTTGCGCGCTTGACTGAAGTTGGGGCTGGGAGAGGTCGTAACTGAAGAATGTCTACCATCCAGATGTTCTCTTAATACTGCATTTTTTTTTTACGTGAGATGAGGGGGGACAGTGAGGCATACTCTTGCATGTGCTTGCATGTGCCCGACTGGGATATACCCGGCAACCTTTCTGGGGCCAATGCTCCAGTACTGAGCTATTATTGAGCACCTAAGGCTGATGACCTCCCACCTAGCTATCCGCAGCGCCTGGGGCCATGCTCTGAGCCACTGGCTGCAAGAGGGGAAGAGGGAGAGAGGGCAAGGAGAGGGAGAAGGGAGAAGCAGATGGTCACTTCTCCTGTGTGCTCTGACTGGGGATCAAACCCAGGTTGTTCATATTCCAAGCTGACGCTCTATCCACTGAGCCACTGGCCAGGGCCAACACTGCATGTTTTTTGTTTTGTGTGTGTGTGTGTGTGTGTGCGTGACAGACACAGAGAGACAGGGAGAGAGACAGAGAGAGGGACAGATAGAGACAGACAGACAAAAAGGGAGGAAAATGAAAAGCATCAATTCTTTGTTGCGGCACCTTAGTTGCTCATTGATTGCTTTCTCGCATGTGCCTTGACTAGGGGGCTACAGCAGAGTGAGTGACCCCTTGCTCAAGCCATTAAACTTGGGCTCAAGCCAACTACCTTGGGCTTCAAGCCAGCGACCTTTGGGCTCAAGCCATTGACCATGGAGTCATGTCTATAATCCCATGCTCAAGCCAGCAACCCTGCACTCAAGCCGGCGACCTCGGGGTTTCGAACCTGGGTCCTCCACGTCTGATGATCTATCCACTGCACCACTGCCTGTTCAGGCAACACTGCATCTTAACTGCTCACAGTCTGACCTGTAACATTTTATATGAGTGTTTGTGTTTGGTTAGCCATCTCAAGGACAGTGCATTTATAGCAAATACATCATTTTGGTGTCTGATTTTGTAGAAAACCTCTTTTTGCACAGTAGACAATTCATGGTGTAGTAGAAAGATTCTAATTTGTGTTAATGTGCATCAATTTGAGCAGTCTAGGAGTGCAATCTCATGTCAAGATTAAATATAGTAAAAGTTGAATCACTTGACAGCTTTTAAAAAAATTAATAGACTTTTAAAAATTAAGTACAGGGGTTTCTGATATACCCCTCACCCCATTCCCAGTCTGCTCTATCATTGAATTAGTGTGATACATTTGTTACAATTAATGAGCTCATTTCATACATTTTGTTTATTTAAATTATTTATTTATTTATTGAATTTAGTGAAAGACGAAGGGAGGGAGAGAGAGAGAGACAAAGACAGAGACAATTCCTGTATGTGCCCTGACCAGGGAATCAAACTGGCAATCTCTGCGCTTTTGAACAGTGCTCTAACCCAGTGGTCCCCAACCCCCAGGCCACGGACCAGTACCGGTCCATGGGCCATTTGGTACCAGTCCGCAGAGAAAGAATAAATAACTTACATTATTTCCGTTTTATTTATATTTAAGTCTGAATGATGTTTTATTTTTTAAAAACGACCAGATTCCCTCTGTTACATCCATCTAAGACTCACTCTTGACGCTTGTCTCGGTCACGTGATACATTTATCTGTCCCACCCTAAAGGCCGGTCCATGAAAATATTTTCTGACATTAAACCAGTCTGTGGCTCAAAAAAGGTTGGGGACCACTGCTCTAACCAACGCAGCTATCCAGCCAGGACATCATTTAATACATTTTAATTAACTAAAAGTCATAGTTTACATTAGTGTTCTTCGTGTTGCAAATTCTATGGGTTTAACAAATATATCAGCTGCATATTGCACTATGTGTTCACCACCCTAAGTCAAGTCTTTCTCCATCACCATCTATCCCTCTGTAACCTCCTAAAATGACTTGAAAAGACATTGACCACAAAGGTCAAACAATATATAAATATTAGCTTTCTAGAGCTGGTTCCGACTGCATTCATTCTAAGACTTCAGGCTTGTCTGGACCTGACACATGCAAGAGTATACCTCACTGTCTCCCCTCATCTCACCTAAAAAAAAGATGCAGTATTAAGAGAACATCTGGATAGTAGACATTCTTCAGTTATGAAGATACATGTACCTACTATTATAGCATTATACACAGTAGTTTTACTTCCCGAAACATCCTCTGTGCACTACTGACCTATTCATCTCTCTCTCACTTATCCTGAACCCCTCACAATCACTGATCCTTGAACTGTCTGCATAGCTTTGTCTTTCCCAGCATGTTACATAGTGGGAATCTTACAGTAAGTAGCCTTTACATAATGATTTCTTCCACTTAGCAATATGCATTTAAGGTTTCCCCATGTATTGGTAAGATAGCTCATTTCTTTTAATGCTGATTTATTTTAATCCATTGTGTGGATGTACCACTGTTTGTTTATTCATGTACTTATTGGAGGACATCTTAATTTTAGGTCTTATTTTCTAATTTATTAAACTTAAATATATGATATAAAACAGTAAAAAATTATACCACTTTGTAAGATTTACATTTCAACAAACACACAGTAAAAATATTCATGATAAATTAAGAAGAGCTTCTTGGTTCACCTATTTTCTTCCTTTTCTTTTCCAGGAGTGAAAATGGGTTTGTTTGTCTCTGGTTAAGGGCATATTTTTTCATTACAACCACTATTACCACCAGCACTAGCTTTATTTCTACCTGGGTACTTAATTGTCACGAAAGTAACCATGACTAAGGGTATGAGATTTAATGTCCTGTTTTATATATAATACTGTTTGAAGCTCTTATAAAACTATATTATTAGGTATATACTAATGGTGGTGAGTATTGCAGGAAAATGAAGACTTCCGAGCCTGATACTAGTGTCAGGACAAGACGCAAAAATACGAAGAGAAGATCAAGGAGCTTGGAACATAAGAAATCTACCAATGTTGAGCTCAGGTAATAAGCTAGCTATATATTGTGTTATTACAGTGTTTTCTATGGTAGGAAATTATTTTGTTAGATGGAAGGAAAATGTGAACAGAAGCAGAATTCATGGCAACTTAGCATTTTAAATTAAATGGCTCTACAGATTTGAATCTCCAAGGCAATAAACAATGTTTCTTGTGACATTTTGATATGATTCTTTTAAAAATTTTCAAAATCCACTTGTATTAATTTTATTATATTTTTTTATTTAGAAAACAGCCCTGGCCAGTTGACTCAGTGTTAGAACATCAGCCCGGCGTGTGAAAATTCTGGGTTCGATTCCTGGCCAGGGCACACAAGAGAAGTGCCCATCTGCTTCTCCACTCTTCCCCCTCTCTTTTTTCTCTATCTCTCTCTTCCCCTCCCACAGCCAAGATTCTATTCAAGCAAAGTTGGCCCGGGTGCTGAGGATGGCTCCATGGTATCCACCTCAGGTGCTAGAATGGCTCCAGTTGCAGTTGAGCAACACCCCAGAGGGGCCGAGCATCGCACCCTGGTGGGCATGCCGGGTGGACCCCCATTGGGCGCATGCTGGAATCTGTCTGTCCCCCTACCGCCTGCTTCTCACTTCAGAAAAATACAAAAAAAAAGAGAGAGAAAATTAATTTTAACAGGGTAACATTGATCAATAAGTGTATATAGATTTCAGGCAAACATCACTCCTTCATTGGAATAGTCAATTATGTTGTATATCTATCATCTAAAACCAAACCATTTTTTGTCACTTTATATTTGTCCCTCGTTATACCCTTCCTCCAACCCCTCTCCTCCTCCCTTACATTTCCTTCCCCTTGGGAACCACTGCACTCTATCTATGTCCATGAATCTCAGCTTTGTATCTTACCTATGTGTGAAATCATACAGTTTTTAGCTTTTTCTGATTTACTTATTTTACTCAGTATAATGTTATCAAGGCCCGTCTATGTTGTTGCAAATGACCCTATGTCATCATTTCTTATGGCTGAGTAGTATTCCATTGTATATATGTACTACTCATTTTTATCCAATCCTCTTTTGAGGGACACTTTGGTTGTTTCCATGTGTTAGCCACTGTGAATAATGCTGTGATGAACTTGGGGGTGCATGTGTCTTTACATACCAATGTTTTCAAGTTTTGGGGGTAGATACCCAGTAGAGGGATTATTGGGTCATATGGTAGTTCTATTCTTAATTTTTTGAGAAAACACCATACTTTCTTCTATAATGGTTGTACTAATTTACATTCCCACCAACAGTGCATGAGGGTTCCTTTTTCTCCACAGCCTCTCCAACACTTGCTATTACCTGTCTTGTTGATAATAGCTAATCTAACAGGTGTGAGGTGGTATATCATTGTGGTTTTGATTTGCATTTCTTGAATAGCTAGTGAAGATGAACATCTTTTCATATAACTGTTGGCCATTGTATGTCTTCTTGGGAGAAGTGTCTGTTCATATTATGTCCTCTTCCCATTTCTTAATTGGATTGTTTTTTTGTTGTGAGTTTTATATATTTTGGATACTAACCGCTTATTGGAGCTGTGGTTTGCAAATACCATGTCACATTTTGTTGGCTGTTTGTTTTGTTGTCAGTTTCCTTTGCTGCACAAAAGGTTTTTAGTTTGATATAGTCTCATTCATTTATTTTTGCCTTTACTTCCCTTGCCTTTGAGATCAAATTCATTAATTGTTCTCTATGGCCAAGGTCCATAACTTTAGTGCCTACATTTTCATCCATATAATCTATTGATTCAGATCTTATATTTAGGTCTTTGATCCATTTTGAATTAATTTTTGTGCATGAGGACAAAATGTAAACAAGATTCATTCTTTTGCATGTGGCTTTTCAATTTTCCCAGCACCATTTATTGAAGAGGCTTTCTTTTCTCCATTGTGTGTTTTTGGCTCCTTTGTCAGAGATGATTTGACCATATATATGTGGTTTTATTTCTGGGCTCTCAATTCTATTCCATTAGTCTGTGTGTCTATTCTTCTGCCTTTACAATGCTATTTTGATTATTGTGGCTCTGTAGTATGATTTAAAGTCAGGTATTTTAATACCAGCTATTTTCTTGTTTCTCAGGTGTGCTTTGGCTATTCGAGGTTTTTTTCTTTTCTTTTTACAGAGTCAGAGAGTGAGTCAGAGAGAGGGATAGACAAGGACAGACAGACAGAAACGGAGAGAGATGAGAAGCATCAATCATTAGTTTTTCATTGCGCGTTGCAACACCTTAGTTGTTCATTGATTGCTTTCTCATATGTGCCTTGACCACGGGCCTTCAGCAGACCGAGTAACCCCTTGCTGGAACCAGCGACCTTGGGTCCAAGCTGGTGGGATTTTGCTCAAACCAGATGAGCCCAGGCTCAAGCTGGCAACCTCAGGGTCTCGAACCTGGGTCCTCTGCATCCCAGTCCGACGCTCTATCCACTGCGCCACCGCCTGGTCAGGTTCGGTTATTTGAGGTTTTTTATGGTTCCTATAAACCTGATGATTTATTGTTCCATTGTTTTTAAAAATGATATTGGAATTTTGATAGGAATTGCATTAGATTTGTATGTTGCTTTAGGTAATATGGCCATTTTAACTGTGCTGATTTTTCCAATCCATAAACATGGAATATACTTCCATTGCATTTTGTCTTTTTCAATTTCTTTTAATAATGCTTTGTAGTTTTCAGTATATAGATCCTATATATATTCTTTGTTAAGTTTATCCACAGGTATTTTATTTTTTGTTGTTGTAACTGTAAAAAGGATTATTTTTTTAGTTCACTTTCTGAAGTTTCATTGTTTGCATAAATGAAAGCAATAATAGACTTCTGTATATTGATTTTCTATCCTGTGACCTTACTCTATTGGTTTATTGTTTCTATTATTCTTTTTGTGGAGTCTTTGAGGTTTTCTATATACAGGATCATGTCATCTACAAAAAGTGAAACATTTACTTCTTTTTCAGTATGAATGCCTTTTATATCTTCCTCTTGTCTGATCGCTCTGGCTAAAACTTCCAGCACTGTGTTGAATAGGAATGGAGTGGGCAGCCTTCTCTTGTTCTTGCTTTTAGAGAAAAAGCTTTCAGTTTTTCACCATGTAGTGTGATACTAGTTGATGGTTTGTCATATATGGCCTTTATTATGTTGAGTATTTTCCTTCTATACTGATTTTATTGAGTATTTTAAACATAAAGCGATGTATCTTATCAAATGCCTTCTCTGCATCTATTGATAGGATAATATAATTTTTGTTCTTTGCTTTGTTGATATGCTGTATAATGTTAATCGATTTACGTATGTTGAACTATTCTTGTGCTCCTGGAATGATCCGCACTTGGTTGTGATGTATTATTTTTTTAATATGTTGTTGTATTTGATTTGCTCGTATTTTGTTTAGGAGTTTTGCATCTGTATTCATGAGATATATTGGTCTGTAGTTTTCTTTTTTGTGTGTGTTGTCCTTGCCAGGTTTTGGTATGAGGGTTATGTTGGCCTCATAAAATGTGTTGGGTTGTATTGCTTCTTCTATTTTTTGGAAGACTTTGAGAAGGATAGGTTTCCAACTCTTCTATAAATGTTTGGTAAAATTCACTAGTGTAGCTGTCTGGCCCTAGACTTATATATCCGAGGAAGTATTAATAGTTGTATTTCCTCCCTGCGTTTGGGTCTATTTGGGCTTTCCACTTCTTGGAGACTCAGTCTAGGAAGACTGTATAGTTTTAGGAATATTTCCATTTCTTCTAGATTGTTGATTTTAGTGCCATATAATTTTTCATAGGATTCTACAATGATCCTTTGTATATATTTGATGTCTGTTGTAATTTCTCCTCTTTCATTTTGGATTTAGTTTATACGAGTCCTTTCTTTTTTTTCCCTGGTGAGTCTAGCCAGGGGTTTATCAATTTTATTGATTTTTTTCAAAGAACCAGCTCTTTGTTATATTAATTATTTTCTATAGTGTTTCTGTTCTCTATTTCATTTAATTCTGCCCTAATTTTTACTATTTCCTTCCTTCTAGTGATTTTAGGTTGTCTTTGTTCTTTTTCTAATTCCTTAAGATGTAATGTTAAGCTGTTTATTTGGGATCTTTCTAGTTTTTTGATATAAGCCTGTAATGATATAACTTCCCTCTTCTTACTGCTTTTGCTGCATCCCTCAAATTTTGATATATTATATTGTCATTTTCATTAGTCTATATATATCTTTTGATCAGTTCTTTTATTTCTTCTTTGACCCAGTAATTTTTTAGAAGTATGTTGCTTAATTTTCACATTTTTATGGGTTCTTTACTTCTTATTTATTTATTTATTTTTGCAGTTCAATTCTAATTTTATTTTATTTTATTTTTTATTAGTTTTACTAGGGTGACATCAATAAATCAGGGTACATACATTCAAAGAAAACATGTCCAGGTCATCTTGCTGATCAATTATTTTGCATACCCATCTCCCAAAGTCAGATTGTCCTACGTCACCTTCTATCTAGTTTTCTTTGTGTCCCTACCCTCCCCCTCTCCCTCGCCCCCCCCCCCCCGTAACCACCACATTCTTGTCAATGTCTCTTAGTCTCGATTTTATGTCCCACCTACGTATGGAATAATGCAGTTCTTATTTCTTTCTGATTTCCTTATTTCACTCCATATAATGTTATCAAGATCCAACCATTTTGTTGTAAATGATCCGATGTCATCATTTCTTATGGCTGAGTAGTATTCCATAGTGCAAATATGCCACATCTTCTTTATCCAGTCTTCTACTGAAGAGCTTTTTGGTTGTTTCCATGTCCTGGCCACTGTGAACAATGCTGCAATGAACATGGGGCTGCATGTGTCTTGACGCATCAATGTTTCTAAGTTTTGGGGGTATATACCCAGTAGAGGGACTTCTGGGTCATAAGGTAGTTCTATTTTCAGTTTTTTGAGGAACTACCATACTTTCTTCCATAATGGTTGTACTACTTTACATTCCCACCAACAGTGTATGAGGGCTCCTTTTTCTCCACAGCCTCTCCAACATTTGCTATTACCTGTCTTGTTAATAATAGCTAATCTAACAGGTGTGAGGTGGTATCTCATTGCAGTTTTGATGTGCATTTCTCTAATAACTAATGAAGATGAGCATCTTCTCATATATCTGTTGGCCATTTGTATTTCTTCCTGGGAAAAGTGTCTGTTTATGTCCTCTTCCCATTTTTTTATTGGATTGTTTGTTGTTGAGTTTTATGAGTTCTTTGTATATTTTGGATATTAGGGCCTTATCTGAGCTGTTGTTTGAAAATATCATTTCCCATTTAGTGGGTTGTCTTTTTATTTTGTTGTCATTTTCTCTTGTTGAGCAAAAACTTCTTAGTCTGATGTAGTCCCGTTCATTTATTTTTGCCTTCACTTCCCTTGCCTTTGGAGTCAAATTCATAAAATGCTCTTTAAAACCCAGGTCCATGAGTTTTGTACCTATGTCTTCTTCTATGTACTTTATTGTTTCAGTTCTTATATTTAGGTCTTTGATCCATTTTGAATTAATTTTAGTACAAGGGGACAAACTGTAGTCAAGTTTCATTCTTTTGCATGTGGCTTTCCAGTTTTCCCAGCACCATTTGTTGAAGAGGCTTTCTTTTCTCCCGTGTGTTGTTAGCCCCTTTATCAAAAATTATTTGGGCCCTGGCCGGTTGGCTCAGCGGTAGAGCGTCGGCCTAGCGTGCGGAGGACCCGGGTTCGATTCCCGGCCAGGGCACACAGGAGAAGCGCCCATTTGCTTCTCCACCCCTCCGCCGCGCTTTCCTCTCTGTCTCTCTCTTCCCCTCCCGCAGCCAAGGCTCCATTGGAGCAAAGATGGCCCGGGCGCTGGGGATGGCTCTGTGGCCTCTGCCCCAGGCGCTAGAGTGGCTCTGGTCGCAACATGGCGACGCCCAGGATGGGCAGATTATCGCCCCCTGGTGGGCAGAGCGTCGCCCCTGGTGGGCGTGCCGGGTGGATCCCGGTCGGGCGCATGCGGGAGTCTGTCTGACTGTCTCTCCCCATTTCCAGCTTCAGAAAAAATGAAAAAAAAAAAAAAATTATTTGACCATATATATGTGCTTTTATTTCTGGACTTTCTATTCTGTTCCATTGGACTGAGTGTATATTTTTCTGCCAATACCATGCTGTTTTGATTGTTGTGGTTCTATAATATAGTTTGAAGTCAGGTATTTTAATGCCCCCAGCTTTATTCTTTTTTTTAAGATTGCTTTGGCTATTTGGGGTTTTTTATAGTTCCATATAAATGTGATGATTTTTTGTTCCATTTCTTTAAAAAATGTCATAGGAATTTTGATGGGAATTGCATTAAATTTGTATATTGCTTTGGGTAATATGGCCATGTTGATTATAGTTATTCTTTCTATCCAAGAACAAGGAATATTCTTCCATCTCATTCTATATTTTTCGATTTCCCTTAACAATGCTTTGTAGTTTGCATTATATAGGTCCTTTATATTCTTTTGTATGTTTATTCTTAGGTATTTTTTTGTTGTTGTTGCAATCGTGAAGGGGATTATTTTTTTGAGTTCATTCTTAAATGTTTCATTGTTGGCATATAGAAAGGCTGTGGACTTCTGTGTGTTAATTTTGTATCCTGTGACCTTACTCTATTGGCTTATTGTTTCTAGTAGTCTTTTTGTAGATTCTTTGGGGTTTTCGATGTATAGGATCATATCATCTGCAAAAAGTGATACTTTTACTTCTTCTTTTCTGATATGGATGCCTTTTATTTCTTTGTCTTGTCTGATTGCTCTGGATAGAACCTCTAGCACCACATTAAGTAAGAATGGAGAGAGTGGACAACCTTGTCTTTTTCCTGATTTAAGGGGGAAAGCCTTCAGTTTTGTGCAATTTAATATGATGTTAGCTGATGGTTTATCATATATGGCCTTTATCATGTTGAGATATTTTCTTTCTATACCCATTTTGTTGAGAATCTTAAACATAAAATTGTGTTGTATTTTATCAATTGCCTTTTCTGCATCTCTTGATAAGATCATGTGGTTTTTGTTCTTTGTTTTGTTGATATGATGTATTACGTTAACCGTTTTACATATGTTGAACCATCCTTGAGATTCTGGAATGA
The DNA here is from genome assembly GCF_036850765.1 of Saccopteryx bilineata. NCBI lineage: Eukaryota > Metazoa > Chordata > Mammalia > Chiroptera > Emballonuridae > Saccopteryx > Saccopteryx bilineata. Next base: position 34,037,509 of record NC_089502.1, read on the forward strand.
ATCCCACTTGATGGTGATGTATTATTTTTTTAATATGTTGTTGTATTCGATTTGCTAGTATTTTGTTTAGTATTTTAGCATCTGTATTCATTAGCGATATTTGTCTGTAGTTTTCTTTTTTTGTGCTGTCTTTGCCTGGTTTAGGTATGAGGGTTATGTTTGCCTTATAAAATGTGTTTGGAAGTATTGCTTCTTCTTCAATTTTTTGGAAGACTTTGAGTAGAATAGGAATCAAGTCTTCTTTGAATGTTTGATAGAATTCACTAATATAACCGTCTGGACCTGGACTTTTATTTTTGGGGAGATTTTTAATAGTTTTTTCTATTTCTTCCCTACTAATTGGTCTGCTTAGGCTTTCTGCTTCTTCTTGACTCAGTCTAGGAAGGTAGTATTGTTCTAGGAATTTATCCATTTCTTCTAGATTGTTGAATTTAGTGGCATAAAGTTTTTCATAGTATTCTATAATATTTCTTTGTATATCTATGATATCCATAGTCATTTCTCCTCTTTCATTTTGGATTTTATTTATATGAGTTCTTTCTCTTTTTTCCTTCGTAAGTCTTGCCAAAAGTTTGTCAATTTTGTTATCTTTTCAAAGAACCAGCTCCTTGTTCTATTAATTTTTCTATAGTTTTTCTGTTCTCTATATCATTTATTTCTGCTGTGATTTTTATCATCTCCTTTCTTTGGCTGGTTTTGTGTTGTCTTTGTTCTTCTTTTTCCAGTTCCCTTAGTTGTGAAGTTAAGTGATTCACTTGGGCTCTCTCTTGTTTTTTCATATAGGCCTGAATTGATATGAACTTCCCTCTTATCACTGCTTTTGCTGCATCCCATAGATTCTGATATGTCATATTGTCATTTTCATTTGTCTGTATATATCTTTGATCTCTGAGCTTATTTCTTTTTTGACCTATTCATTTTTTAAAAGTATGTTGTTTAGTTTCCACATTTTTGTGGGTTTTTTCCCCTCTTTTTTGCAGTTGAATTCTAGTTTCAAGGCTTTATGATCAGAAAATATGCTTGGTACAACTTCAATTTTTCTGAATTTGCTGATGTTATTTTTATGGCTGAACATGTGGTCAACTCTTGAGAATGATCCATGAACACTGGAGAAAAATGTATACTCTGTCACTTTGCGATGAAATGTCCTATAGATGTCTATCATATCGAGGTGCTCTAGTGTTTTGTTTAAGGCCAATATATCTTTATTGATTCTCTGTTTGGATGACTGATCTAGAGTTGTCAGCAGTGTATTGAGGTCTCCACGTATGATTGTATTTTTGTCAGTTTTTGTTTTAAAGTCAATAAGTTGCTGTCTTATATATTTTGGTGCTCCTTGGTTTGGTGCATGTATATTAAGAATTGTTATGTCTTCTTGATTCAGTGTCCCCTTAATCATTATGAAATGACCATTTTTGTCTCTGAGTACTTTTGCTGTCTTGTACTCTGCATTATCAGATATGAGTATTGCTACGCCTGCCTTTTTTTGGATGTTATTTGCTTGGAGTATTGTTTTCCAGCCTTTACTTTTAATTTTTTTTTATCCTTGTTGCTTAGATGAGTTTCTTTTAGGCAGCATACAGTTGGATTTTCTTTTTAAATCCATTCTGCTACTCTGTGCCTTTTTATTGGTGAGTTTAATCCATTTACATTTAGTGTAACTATTAACACTTGTGGGTTCCTTATTGCCATTTTATATATACATTCCTTTCTGTTAGTTTTGTATCTTGTTTGATTCTTCTCTTTTGTTTTTCTATCCTTTGTTGTTGTTTTTTTTGTTGTATTACATACTTCTTTCCTCTGTTGCTATCTTTTTTAAATCATATGCTTCTGTGGTGGTTTTTTCAAGGGTAGTTACCATTAAGTAATGAAAAATGTTCCTACCCTGTTCATTGTAGTACACTTTCTTGTGAGTACTTCTGTACTCCATTGTCCTTTGCTACTGTTAGTCTCTCTCCTCTCCTCCCACTTTTTTTGTTGTTGTCACAGTTTAAATTTGGTTTTATTGTGTTCTTGGTGGAACTTTTACTTGTGGTTTTGTTTTGTTTTGTTCTTTGTATCTGGTTCGAAAACCCCCTTTAGTAATTCCTGGAGTGGGGATTTTCTGATGATAAATTCCCTCATCTTTTCTGTATCTGTGAATGTTTTTATTTCTCCTTCATATTTGAAGGATAGCTTTGATGGGTATAGTATTCATGGCTGAAAGTTCCTCTCTTTCAGGACATTAAATTTTGGGGTCCACTCTCTTCTAGCTTATAGAGTTTCCGTTGAGAAATCTGATGATAATCTAATGGGCCTTCTTTTATATGTTGTATTCTTCTTTTCCCTGGCTGCCTTGAGAATTTTTTCTTTGACATTGTTTTGTGCCAATTTCATTATGATGTACCTTAGAGTAGGTGTGTTAGGGTTAAGAGAACTCACAGTTCTGTTTGCTTCTGGAATTTGAGGCTTTAGTTCTTTCCACAGGCTTGGGAAGTTCTCGTCTATTTGTTTGAATATGTTCTCCATTCCATTTTCTCTCTCTTCTCCCTCTGACATACCTATTATTCTTATGTTATTCTTTTTGATGGAGTCAGACAATTCCTGTAGGGCTTTCTCATTTTTTCAAAATTTTGAGTCTCTTTCTTCTTCTCTCTGTTGTTCCTTATGTTGCTTGTCTTCTATTTCACTAATCTTACCTTCTCTCTGGCCTGTTCTATTAGCTAAGCTTGTTACCTCGTTTTTCAGCTCGAGAATTGAGTTTTTCATCTCTGTTTGATTTGTTTTTATAGTTTCAATTTCCTTAGAAATATATTCTTTGTGTTCGTTGAGTTGTTTTCTTTTTTAAATTTATTTTTATTTATTTACTCATTTTAGAGAAGAGAGACATAGAGAGAGAGAGAGAGAGAGAGAGAGGGAGGGAGAAACAGGGAGGAGCAGGAAGCATCAATTCCCATATGTGCCGTGACCAAGCATGCCCAGGGTTTTGAACTGGTGACCTCAGCATTCCAGGTCTATGCTTGATCCACTGTGACACTACAGGTCAGGCCATTGAGTTGTTTTCTAAGCTCCCTAAATTGCCTTTCTGTGTTTTCTTGTATGTCTCTTGAGTATTTTTAGGATTTCTATTTTAAAATCTCTGTCATTTAGCTCCAAGTTTCCAATATATTAAATTTTTTTCTCCATAGATTTTTCCTCATCTATCTGTGCTACCTCTTTGTCTTTTGTATCTATGTTATTTTATTTCCTTTTCCTTAATGGCATCTGGGGGTGGTTTTGTTGATAGTGTTAATGAGAATTAATAAAGAATAAAAAGTTAAAAATAAATAAAAAAATAAAAAAATTATTATTTCCCCTTTTTTCCCTCTTCTATCTTCTCCCCTCCTTCTTGAGAAAAATCTTGTGGTGAACTATGAATTATATTGTGCTAAGTAGAACAAAAACTACCTGTAATGGAAGGCCTGAGTTGGGGAGTAGTGATAAAGGGGAAAAAAAGGTGGTAATGACCCACAAAATGCAAAAAAGGAAAAAATTTGGGTCAAGAATAAAATGATTTGCTTTTAGATGATGGTTGACTAAGAGATATAATGAGGGGAATAAGACGGAAACAGGAAAAAGGGAAATAAATGAAAAAATTACTAATGTATTTAGTGGAGCAAGAACTAGATAAAATGGAGAGCCGGGGTTGGGAGCACTGCTAGTGAGTTAAAAAAGCAAAGTAAAAAAACCCCAAAGCACCATAAAGAGAAATTTGAGTCCCAAATAAAATAATTTGTTTGTGATTGAGGATTGAATGAGAGGTAAAGTAAAGGAGAAAAGAAGAAACTAATATAGAGGGAGAAAAAAGAAAGAGGAAAACACAAAAAGAAGAAAAAAGAACAAAAGGAGAGAGAGAGAGAGTTAAGGGTTTTGGAGTGCAACCCTCATAGAAAGAAAGGAAGAAGAAAGGAAAGGTAATGGGAGATGTAACACTTATGGGTAGTGTAGTTTAAGGAGAGGAGAGAATAAGACCGGCAGAGAATTAAAGGACCTAATTGGAAGAGGAAGAAAATAATCAAGAACATAAGATAAGATAAACAAACAAACAAATATAGTAAAATGGAATAGGTTATAAAGTCTGTGGATTATTCTTGATTTTGAGAGGTTATCTTCTTGCTTTTTCTTTTCTCTCCCTCCTCCTGGTCGGTGACTCTGTACCCTGGGTTCTGCCCCTGTAGCACGCTTAGGTAGAGGTTTGCTGTTGATAAGTCTCTATGGCGATGTCATATATTGGGCTTCAGTCTCGTTGGCAGTCAAGGTTCATTAGCATTTGCAGGCTTTGCCAATGAGAGAGTCTGTTTTCCCGGAGCCTCTCTCCTAGTCTTTCCTTCCTGAATTAGCAGCCTGATGATCCAGCTATGGGATTGCTGCTGCCTCTGCCTGGAGAGTAAGAGGCTCAAAGAGCTGGCAACTCCCCACTCTATCCCCACTCAGCGCAGGGCTCTGGGTAAGGCTCAATCAGTCAGAGCCACTAGCATAATCAGGCGGGGCTGGGAGCCAATTGTTTTCAAGGTCCCTTTCTATGTGCCTCTAGTTGTGTCCCAAATGCCTCAGCACTCTGTGGGACTACTTTTCCCAGGCTTTTGGCACTTTGTAACCTCTTTTGGCTGGGTAGAACATGCCCTAGTTGCTGTTTGTAAAGCAGGAAGACTTACAGGCTGTCAAATCCCTTTTTTTTTAACATATAGCCCTGATTATTCAAGCTCTTCCAATCAGAGGCTGCCCCCACCCCTATGTGCATAGCATAACAAGAGATATTAAAAAATATCTCCCCTCTTGTCTTAGATTGCTGACCTGAGAGAGATCTTGTCAGTTAGGGTTGCATAGGTCATTTGGGAGGCGAGCAGACTGTGAGTTGAGCTAATCCTTCATGGGTCTGTTAGCTTGTATGGCTGGGTGAGGCATCCCACCCGCCCAGAGAAGTTTGAGTGTAGGGAATCTCGCTTTCACGTGTCGCTCTTCAGCGCCCAGGGGTGACACTGAGATTCCGATCACAGCCCACGCGAAGGCCTCTGACTCTGCCCCTCTGTCTGGGAACACAGGCGCCCTCTCCCATGGGAATCTCTTGCCCACTATCCATGCTCGCTGACCAGGATATCAGGCGGGCTGCCTCTCACCCTGGGTGAGGCGGCACCCTGCCTGCTGGGAGAAGTTCAAACGTAGGGAATTTCGCTCCCCGCTCACTCCCCGTGCGCCGCTTTTCAGTGTGCAGGGGCGATCCCGAGACTCCGGTTTCAGCCCACAGAAAGGCCTCTGACTCTGCCCCTCTGTCCGGTAACACAGGTGCCCATTCCCGGGGCTCTAGAAGGAATCTCTCGCATGCTAACTGTGCTCGCTGACCAGGAGATCGGGGCTGATGGCTGCCCCACTTGCTTTCCTTTGTCTGGGTTTGGTGCGAGCATTGGCTTGTGTTGACTGGGTTGCCACAGGCACAGTTTTTCCTCAGCTTGGATCTCAGTGCCACAGCCTGTTCAGCTGTTTGTACTGCGGCCTGGATCTATTCACCCCCTTTGCCCGCCTTAGTTCCTATACTCTCAGTTCCCAGTGAAAGAAGCCCTTTTTTAGGTTAGTGAGGAAGACAGAGTGTTTCTTACTCTTTATTTCCTTTGGGATTTGATTATATATTTAGCCAATTTTTTGCTCGATCATACCTTCGCTTTTAGTGTGGAATTTCTGGAGTCTCCAAGGATAGATTTTTCTGTCTCTGGTTGAAGATCTTGTTGAATTTTTGGGGAGATTTATTGGTATTGCTCCTTACGGCGCCATTTCTCTTACATCCTCAATTCTAATTTTAAAACCTTATGGTCAGAGAATATGCTTGGTATAATCTTAATCTTCCTGAATTTGTTGATGTTAGTTTTGTGACCCAACATATGGTCTATTCTTGAGAATGTTCCAAGTACACTGGAGAGAAATGTGTAGTCTGAAGTCCTGGGATGAAAGGGCCTGTAAATGTCTACTACATCAATTTTTGTCTCGTGTGTCATTTAAGGCCAATATTTCTTTATTGATTTTTTTTTGGATGATAGATCTAGAGCTGTCAAGGGTATATTGAGATCTCCAAGTATAAATATATTTTTGTCTGTTTCTATTTTTTCCTTTTTAATTAATTTTAATAGGGTGACATTGATAAATCAGGGTACATATGTTCAGAGAAAATATCTCTTGGTTATTTTGACATTTTATTATGTTGCATATCCATTACCCAAAGTCAAATTGTCCTCCATCCCCTTCTATCTGGTTTTCTTTGTGCTCCTCCCCTCCCCCTACCCCCTCCCACCACACTCTTGTCCATGTCCATGAGTCTCACTTTTATTTCCCACCTATGTATGGAATCATATAGTTCTTAGTTTTTTCTGATTTACTTATTTCACTCAGTATAATGTTATCAAGATCCATCCATGTTGTAAATAATCCAATGTCATCATTTCTGTTTCTATTTTTAAATCAGTTAGTAGATGTCCTATGTTTTTGTGCTCCCTTATTCAGCACATATATATTAAGAAGTGTTGTGTCTTCTTGATACAATGTCTCCTTTATTATTATAAAATGACCATCTTAGTCTCTGGTTACCTTTATTGTCTTGAAGTCAGCATTGTCACATATGAGTATGGCTACACCTGCTTTTCTTTGGGTGTTATTTGCTTGGAGAATCATTTCCCAACCTTTCACTTTGAGCCTACTTTTGTCCTTGTAGTTTAGATGTGTCTCTTAAAGGCAGCATATGGTTGGATTTTGCTTTTTGATCCACTTTGCTACTCTGCCTCTTTATTGGTGAGTTCAATCCATTTACATTTAGGGTAGTTATTGTCATTTGAGGATTTTTTATAGCCATTTTATGTTTTGTTTTCTGGTAGCTCTGTGTCTTCTTTGGTTTTCCTTTTTCTTTTCTTTTTTTTGTTTCTGTCAGTTGTTTTTGTTTGATGGTGTTCCATACTTGGTTTCCCTATTTCTTTTTATAAGCTATGTGTTTCAGTAGTGGCATTTTTATGGGTGGTTACCTTTAGGTAATTTTAAAAAATTGTCATATTTACAAGAGTCCATTATCATATGAGTGCTTCTGTATTCTACCCTCCTTTACTGCTGCTGATCTTTATCCTCTCCTTTTTTATGTTACTGTTGTCACAGATTATCCTTGTTTTTATTGTGATCTTTTTGGAGCTTTTACTTGTAGTTTTGTTCTTTGTATCTGGTCAAATAACCCCCTTGAGTATTTCCTGCAGTAGGGGTTTTCTGGTAACAAATTCTGTCAGCTTCTATTTGTCTGTAAAAGTTTTTATTTCCCCTTCATATTTGAAGGATAGCTTTGATGGATATAGTATTCTTGGCTGGTAATTCCTCTTTCAGTACTTTGAATGTTTGGGTCCATTCTCTTCTTCCTTGTAGGGTTTCTTCTGAGAAATCTGATGATAATCTGATGTGCTTTCCTTTATATGTTATATTCTCCTTTTCCCTAGCTGCCTTGAAGATTATTTCTTAGTCATTGATTTGTGACAATTTTATTATAAGGTAACTTAGTTTTCTGTTTACTTCTTTGATTCAAGGCCCTAATTCTTTCTACAGACTTAGGAAGTCCTCAATTATTTGTTTAAATAGGTTTTCCATTCCTTTTTATTTCTCTTCTGATATACTCATTATTCTTATATAGCTCCTTCTTATGGAGTCAGACAGTTCTTGTAGAGCTCTCTCATTTTTTTTTATTTGTAAGTCTCTCTTTTCTTTGCTCTGTAGCATCTCTAGTTGCCTGTCTTTGATGTCATTGATTATCTCCTCTATGTGGTCTGTTCTATTAGCTAAGCTTGTTACCTCATATTTCAGTTCATGTATTGAGTTTTTAATCTCTGTTTGGTTGCCTTTTAAAGTTTCATTCTCCTTGGTAAAGTACTTTTTTTGTTCATCAATTCGTTTTTTGAGCTCATTAAATTGCCTATCAGTGTTTTCTTGCAACTCATTGAGTTTTTTTAGAACTTCAATTTTGAATTCTCTGTCATTTAACTGCAAGGTTTCCCTTAATTGAGGTTTTATTTTTCTGGAGATTTTTCATTATCTATCTGAATTATATCTCTCCCTTGTGTTTCCATGATGTATGATTTCTTTTCCTTGATAGTATTTGAGAGTGGTATTGTTAAAAACCCTAACAAGAAGCAATTTTTCCCTCCAGTAGCTGATGCTATACTACAAGTTTTGGCTCTGTGAAATTCTTGGACAGACCTCTGCTGTGGTACTGATGTAGACAGGATTGCAGTCACATTGGTGGGTGGGCATGTTGTGAGGAATGCTTTGCAGCTGACTTTACAGCTTTAGCACTATTGATTTTAGGTTTCCTGTCATTCTTCCCCACATCTCAGCAGATCAGGGGGATCATATGCAGAGCACTTCCATCTCTCAGGGGAGAGAGTAGTCCCAGAGAGTCAAATGTGGGAGTTTCCCACTGCCCCTCTCCCTATCGCTTAGGGAAAAAGGTGGGATCTAGGAGGTTGAGGTTGCACACTTTTTTTCTCCCTGACAGTGAACAAAGCATGGGCAGCTGCTAGTATACTGGCACCAGCTCTGGCAAGTGCACAATACTGCATGGGCTATTCTTTGTGGGTTAAGCACTCATCGATGCAGTGTGTGCCTTGCTGAGAGAGCCAGGCACTTTGGGCTCAGCACTCTCTAATGGAACTTGTGATGAAGCTAGTATTCTGCCAGGAGAGCCAGGCACTGCCCAGTGCCCACTACCCACTGACAGACCTTGTGATGGAACTCGTGCCCTGTTGTGAGGGCCAGATACTTTGGGCTCAGTGCTCACTGGTGGAGTGAGTGCTGCAGGTTGAGCACAAGCCCACACAGGTTGATCACAACCAAGTGACATGGGCAGCCCTTGGTAAGCTGCATGTGATTGTGCCTGCTTTAGTTCAGCTCCTTTCCTGCTGCCCCACAGTCTCTTTGCCTTTCCTGGCTCAGAATAAATATCTCTTCCGGAAGGTAAGGTATTTTTCTCTACCAAGAAGGAAGGAAGGAGCCAGAGCCACAAAGTGTGGCATAACAAATGGCTTTATTGAATACAGCGTATCCTGCCCGGTGAGGTTCCCTGGCGCTGAGGTAAGATGGAGGCCAAGGAAGTTGCAAGTGGTGACCCACGTGGGAGATATTTAAAGGATCCCTAGGGTGGCTGAGCTAATATGACGTGGTGAAATCTCACTGGCTGGCAGACGGTTGCTTTTTTCCAAAGGGTTCCTGCAAAGTTTCTTTTGGCATGCTTGGTTGTGGGCAGTCCCAGCTAAAGTTCCCGGGCCTGACCTTTCCCCATTATCCACCAACCTTACATTCTGACCTTTTGTGTTAAATAGAAAAGGGGCGCCATTTATTCATCTGGCTACTTGCTGATTAGGGGCATCGTGGGGAGGGGGAGATCAGAAGATGGTGGCTTGGAGGAGTGTCAGGAGGAACATCTGTGTGGCCGTGAGTTGAGAAACTTTGTGGATGCAGTCCTGTAAAGATTAAAAAAAAAAGAGTAATAGGGGGTTTGTAGTGTCCAGCCTTTTGGTGAGCTGGAGATGAATGGAGTCCTGTGGTTCCGACTGCCAGTGGTCCTGTGAGGAGGCAAGCTTGAGGCAAAACTGCATGTCAGGAGTGGCATAAAAGGGGAAAGGAAGGGGACCCATCCATTCCCATAACCAAGAGCTGTGAGGGAACTAGAGGTCCAGAGTGTGATGGCAAAACAGAGAAGGTAGCCCTCGTGTCCACAATAAATGAGATGGACTTACCCACTTGTTGCAGCATACCCTGGGTTCTCTGAGTCCAGGCTGTATCCTAGGAGTTTGAGTGATGCACTTACCTGGCTGGATTTGCCTCCCATTTGGGCGGCTTGTCCTCCACGTAGAGGCGCTGAGGAAAAGCCTGTTAACCCAAAGGGGCAATTGCTCCGCCAGTGACTGGACTATTTGCAGTCAGGGCAGGGCTCAGTGGGCAGCTTCAGGGAGGGGCCCTGCCGGGACCAGTGATCCTGCTTGCCACACTTAAAGCAAGCTGCTGGTGGCTCTGCTGGTCTCAGGGTTGCCACAAGAGTTTGGGTTTGGAGCATTACCTTCTGCTGCATGTCGGCCTGGTGAACAGCCTTGGCCTGTTTCTACTAGTTGGGACCATTAAAAACTTTAAATGCCATGTTCACAGGTCCAGGATAGGGGTTTGGGGGTTGAGAATAAGAGGAGGGGGGTTCGTGTGGAGCCCAGCACCCAGATCCTGCAGGAAACGCTGGAGCCAAAGGCAGGACAGGGCCAGAACTTCCTGTAAGAAAATTGGGGTTGGCCGTCGGGGTCCTGCAAACCAGTGTTAACTGCCAATAGTAGGTGGAGAATGGCCTGATGGAGGAGGGGTTTAATAACACAGTGGAGAAGGAAAGGGCCCCTGGCCAGCAGGGGAGGAGAAAGAGAGATGGTAGTGGTGAATAAGAAACAAGATTTTGCAAAGGGAGGGGAGGGGGCTCTCAGAGGGAAGAGACCCAAGCACAAAAGAGGTCCACAGAGGGACCAGAGAAGTCCCAAGAGAGGGGTGCCCCCGAGAGTCAGGCAGGAGGGAGAGAGAGTTGGGAGTCCGCGGAGAAGGAAAGATCAGGAATGGAGGTTTTAGGTGAGGTTTCTCTGGCCACAAAAAAGCCTGCACAGTGGAACAGGTGGCACAGAGATTAAGGATGGGTGCATGAATAATTAGAAGCTGTGTATGTAAGAGATCTCCAATCAGTTCCCAGCCTTTTTGGCGATAGTTAAATTGGTGAGGCTGTTAACACTGAAAGTCCCTTCAGGAGGCTAATTCAGTATGTTCTGTGGCCTGGCCACAGCAGAGAAGAAGAACAGTTTCTTCTTCTTTAGGGAAAGAGATTCCTGTGCCCCCACGGCTGCCCTCAGTCCTCAGAGTGGTCAGATTTGAGTATTAGTGTCCTAAAACTCAAGGTCTGGCCACGGATGGAAAATGTAAAATGGATGTGCTCCGGAAATCTCCACAAGCACACGCACTTGGAACAGAAAGACTTCTCTGACATAGCTATGATTTTGGACAGGGAGTTTTGGCGGAAAGAACTGAGGGGAAGGCGAAGGCAGGGGACTTAACGCACTGTGCGCTGAAGTGGGTGGAAGGTCAGAGATCCTGGTTCTTTCTCGGAGGGGAAGGGAAGAGGAGCAGTCCTTGTGAACTTCAAACTCTTCCCGGGTTTTCGGCACCAAAATGTAAGGTGTTTTTCTTCACCTAGAAGGAAGGAAGGGGCCGGAGCCACAAAGTGTGGAATAACAAAAGGCTTTATTGAGTACAGCGCATCCTGCCCAGTGAGGTTCCCTGGCCCCGAGGTAAGATGGAGGCCAAGGAAGTTGCAAGTGGTGACCCCTGAGGGAGATATTTAAAGGGTCCCTAAGGTGATCGAGCTAATATGACGTGGTGAAATCTCACTGGCTGGCAGACGGTCACTTTTTTCCAAAGGGTTCCTGTGAAGTTTCTTTTGGTGTGCTTGGTTGTGGGCGGTCCTATCCAATGTTCCCGGGTCTGACCTTTCCCCATTATCCACCGACCTTATACTGAGTCCAGCTGGAAGAGAGAAAAATCAGTTCTCTGCTTTCTCTCCTCTCCAGAGCCAACTACAAATGCGTTTTATCTTCTGCCCCACTTTTCAGCCAGTCCCACATTCAGTCCATTCATTGGGCAGATCTTTCAGGCACAGCAGCGAGCCCAGCTGGGGTTCCTTCACTGTGTTATATTTGTTCAATTTGTTGAAAATTTAAGGAAAGAGATCAGAAGTATCTCTCATGCTGCCATTTGTGTGAGGTCACTTTTAGAAGAGGTTGTATTTATTTTAGAGAGAGAAGAGAGAGAATGAGAGACACATCATTTTTTTGTTTCACTTATTTATGCATTCATTGGTTAATTCTTGTATGAGCTCTGAGCAGGGATCAAACCCACAACCTTAGCAAATTGGGATGATGCTCTAACCAACTGAGCTACCTGGCCAGGGATGGAACAAATAAACAATTTTCATGTGTGGAAAAGACTCAGTCATTAATTTCTTAAACTTCCTTGAAAGTTTTGTGACAGAATATATTACACCTGTGAAACCATTTTTGAAAAGAAATTTTTATTATGTGAATAATTGGGTTTACATTATTTTTTTTCAAAGAGAAGATCTTTTTAATGGTTCCCTAAATCCCTCTGTAAATCTGTGTAAATCTCAGCTACTTTCATTTAATAACATGTGAACTTTATAGATCCACCTTTGACAAAAGCTTCCATATATACTTAAAATTTTCATCAGAGTATCTAAACTTTATAACTGATTAAGTACTGTCCTCAAGACAGCTTATGTTTGTTTAGAAGGATTGTGCAGAATGTGAAAATTGCATATCAACATAGTGAATGCTCATCAGGTGCTTATTTTTTTAAATTGGTCTCTTTCTACCATTTTACTAAAAATTATGTCAAAAGTTACCAGTGAACTGACTCAATCTAGTGTCCTTTTCCTAGACTCATTCTGATTCACTATACTTGATAATTTCTTTTAAATAAAGCTTTTGTTTTTTCCCCTATCCTCAAACTTCCCTTTTCACATCTTGGAGAAGTCAATTACTCTTTCATTTCCACCCCCACCAATGGAGTAATCCCCAAGGTCTGTTTTAAGCTAAAAATAAATGACAAGCATTCATAAGGAGATAGTTAGCTATAGTAAGGGGATTAATTTTGGTTAAAAATTGTGTTAAAATCTTACTCATGTTTCACACTAACTATATTAATTTAGATTAATTCTTCTTTGCACATGTTTATTATAAAATATGTTTATAATTATCTTAGAATAGTATTTCAGAAATATTTTATAAGGATATCGACTCTGCTAGCATTAGAGTGTTAGCAGAAATACCCGTTGTGTAGAGTTTAAAATGCTTATCAAATATCTATACAAGTCTTTTTCATGTACTGTTAAGTTCTTGAATGTTGGTAAATAAACTATGTAGAATCTATGGAAAACACAAATTTCTATTTTTATGAATTATTTTTTGCATATTTATCTTACTGTAAGCATTTAAATATTGGATGTACTTACTTATATTTCAGGAGTGTGGCCTCTCAGGTTCTTTTTAAATTTGAAGACATCTACAGGCATATGGAGGGCCATTCCCAGCATCAGCACCACCTGTACTCAGAGGAGTTGCTCCGCCTACTCCAACTCCTGTACCTGGAATAGGTGCTAAGCCATCACCATAGCTATAACTTTTGCTCAAGAATCTTTTCCTCCAGGATCATGCCCTGTGCTGTTTATGAAACGAACAGAAATAAATGTATAACCTGGACTCCATGTATCAATTCTTTAAAAAAATGTTTTTATTTATTGATTTTAGAGATAGGACAGGGGGGAGAGAGAGAGATAGAAAGAGAGAGAGAGAGAAAGAGAAAGGAGAGTGAGAAGCATCCACTTATAGTTGCTTTGCTTTAGTTGTGCCTTGATTAATTCTTGTATGTGCCTTGATGGGGGTGGGAGCTCAAGCTAAGCCAGTGACCCCTTGCTCAAGCCAGCAACCTTTGGGTTGAAATTGGTGACCTTGGAATTATGTTGATGATTCTGCACTCAAGCTAGCCACCCCTCACTCAAGCTGGCAAGCCCATACTCAAGCCACTCAAGTGGGCAGTCTCAGCATTTTGAATCAGAGACCTCAGCATTCTGGGTCAATACTCTATTCACTGCACCATCACTGGTCAGGTTTCATGTAGCGATTCTTGAGCTGCATGATTTTATTCCCCTTTAAGAGAATCAACTAATTAAAAGGAAAATTTTAGTAGAGTTTTTGGCATTTTACAACCATTGATCATAAATGCATGAAAAATGCGTAGCTGTGTATAGGTATTATATGTTAGAGAATATTACTACTGACTGTTTTTGGCTATAAGAGTCCCTTTATATACAACATAAAAGTGAACAAAACCAATGTTCAGGCATACATACACTAGTGTTAAAACAGGTGCTCAACTTTACTAGCTACTTGAGAAATGCAAATCAAAACTATGATGAGATAGCACCTCACACCTGTTAGATTAGCTATTATCAACAAGACAGGTAATAACAAGTGTTGGAGAGGCTGTGGAGAAAAAGGAACCCTCAGTCACTGCTGGTAAGAATTCAAATTAGTACAAACATTATGGACAAAAGTATGGTGGTTCCTGAAAAAATTAAGAATACAACTACCATATGACCCAGTAATCCCTCTACTGACTATCTAGCCCACGAATTCAAAAACATTGGTACAGAAAGACACATGGACCCCCGTGTTTATTGCATCATTATTCAATATTGCCAAGAAAGTGTCCCTCAATAGAGGGTTGGATAAAGAAGATGTGGTACATATATACAATGGAATACTACTCAGCCATAAGAAATGATGACATAGGATCGTTTAAGACAACATGAATAAACCTTGATAACATTATACTGAGTTTAATAAGTAAATCAGAAAAAGCTAAGAACTATATGATTTCACACATAAGTGGGATATAAAACGGACACTCATGGACATAGATAAAATTGAAGTGGTTACCAAGGGAAGGGATTTGGAGGCAGGGGAGTAAAAAGGGACAAATATACAATTATGGAAAATGACTTGACTTTAGGTGATGGGCACTCAGCGCAATCAACAGTTCAAATGCTGTAGAAATGTTAACCTGCAACTTATGTACTGATTAATGCCACCCCATTACATTTTATTTTCTAAATTAAAAAAAGACATTTTGTCCCCAAACTGCATATTACACATTTTTCTCAAGTGCACATGGAATATTTTCCAGGATAGACCATATATTTGGCCACATAACAAGACTCAATAAATTCAAGAGGATCAAAATTATATCAAGCATATTTTCTGACCACGGGGACATGAAACTAGAAGACTGGCAAAAACACAAATCCATGGAGATTAAACAGCAGCCCAGCATGCTCTCTTGCTCTCTCTCCTCTTCCCAGGGCACTCTCTCTGGAGTCTTTTTTTCCAGTGTACTTTCCTAAGCTTCAGTGGCCCTTCTGTTGCCTCTGTAACTTATTTTGTTAGTCCATTTCTTCTATGGCTCACTTTTACTATCTGTGTAACTTCCTAAATAAACTTTTTCTTATAATTTGAAAAAGGAATAAACAATAGTCCAAAGGTAGGTGACTGTGTAGGTGAGGTCGGCCACATACCTAAATGTTGTGGCCCACTAAGCATCAGTGTCAAAGATCCAGAGTCTCTCATACCCTTAAGACTCCACTTGGAAGGATTAAGACAAAGAAACTCAAATAGGAAAATTCAGAATAAGAGGAGATCCATCTGAGAACTTTGATATTGGAAAGCAATTAAGAGAGCTGTGTGAGTATCTTCTTCATCCACGCCTAGAATCTTTGGCAGCTGTCTTTAGGTCTCATCTCCTTGCCAAAACTATCAAATGACTACTCTAAAAAAAATTAGTAGTGAGTTTGATGTCCTTTACTGAAAGGAAAACACTGCATAGATTGGGGAGTACAATGTCTCACAATCAGTGGACGGTTCTTCCTGCGGGATTTTGGAAGAATGAATTTTATATAGTGTTGGAAGAGGGCAGGATTGGCTAGGAGGTCAGGGATTTCCTTATAGAGCTAGCAGGTTCTATTTCCTAGGGTAAATAGCTAAAGTTGAGTTTCAAGATTATAATTGGAGTATGTTAAGTTTCCTTGACAGGTATTTCTCTTAAATGCAGGCTCAGTTAAGTTTAGATTTGTGATATAGCCGAGCCGCTGGGGCAGCCTCTGTTTTGTGGGTACTGATATACAAATTAATTTTATCAATAGGTACAACAAGGAGTGTTTGTTGTAGCATAAATTCCCCCGTGGCTAATTAAGAGGTAATCAAGGACTATGTGACTGTCCATAACAATCCTAAGTAATGGGTTTAAAATAGTTTGTTTTTCAGAGTTGAAGTTGTGTTGCTTAAGATTTTTGTCAGTATCTGAAGTAAGTTTTGGACAACGTTGGCCAGTGATACTATCCCTAATAGGGGAATTTATTTTTTTTATTTTTATTTTTTAATAAATTTTTATTAATGTTAATGGGATGACATTAATAATTTAGGGTACATATATTCAAAGAAAACATGTCTAGGTTATCTTCTCATTAAATTATGTTGCATACCCCTCGCCCAGAGTCAGATTGTCCTCTGTCACCCTCTATCTGGTTTTCTCTGTGCCCCTCCCCCTCCCCCTAAATCTCTCCCTCCCTCCCTCCTGCGTCCTCCCTCCCCCCACCCCTGGTAACCACCACACTCTTGTTAATAGGGGAATTGTAACTAATGTAGTGTTCATGAAAACAGAATCAGTTATGCCTCTGGGAGTTTTTTTAAAATTTATTTTTAGATGAGCTTCTAGCCCAACCAGTGGTGGCACAGTGAATAGAGCATTGACCTAGAATTCTGATGTCCTGAGTTTGAAACCCTGGGCTCGCCAAATTGAAATCAGGCTCATCGGCTTGAGTGTGGGGTTGCCAGCTTGAGTGCGGGATCGCTGGCTTGAGGGCAGGATCATTGACATGATCCCAAGGTCACTGGCTTGAAACCTAAGGTAGCTGGCTTGAGCCCAAGGTCACTGCCTTGAAAAAGAGATCACTGACTCCTGACTCACCTGGAACCCCCCCCCCCCCGCATCAAGGCACGTATGAAAAGCAATCAACTAACAACTAAAGTGATGCAATTGAGGCTTCTCATCTTTCTCTTTCCTCTCTCTCTCTAAAAAAAAAAAAAAGTTTCTGTGAATTACAATGTGGAAGTTTCTGGGTATTTTTCCCAAAGAAACATAATCCACTGAAGGGACAGTACTTTTAAATATCTAAAAGCATCTCACAAGGTACACCTTAAATCAACATAATATTGTATATCAACTGTAAGTGGAGAACAAATTGCTTTTAAAGTACAAATACAGAACAATTCCTCTAAAAATGAGGGGGAGGCTTTCCATTATTCTGAATACGCAGAATAAATTAGCATCTGGCAGGCTGGTGTAAGTCTATCCGTATAAAACATGGTACACTGGTTAGGGGTAAACTGTATTGGGAGTATAAATATCTTTCATCACAACAAGAGTAAACCAGTTCGGTGGCCCTCAACATAAATTTCTTGTGTGAAACTAAAAATTCAGCCAAATAGGATGATGTGTTTTTCGAAGAGAATGACTTGACTATTGTGGTCAGGAAGGCCCTAATATTATAGTCTATTTTTTTTTAGCTAGGTATTACGAATAGTATAGCCTTAAAATAAGCAAGTCTGACTATCTGAGGTCAAGTTTCATTTCTATAAGGCTGAAGGTCAGGATTAATTATACGAAGGAAGATTATGTACCAGAAGGGGCTTATAAAAGAGATTCTTTCTTTTGATATGTTATTTATTTATTGAGAGAGGGAGAGAGACACAAGAAAGGGAGAGAGATGAGAAGCATCAACTCATAGTTGCTCACCTTAGTTGTTCATTGATTGCTTTCTCAAATGTACCTTGACCAGGGAGCTCCAGCTGAGCTAGTGACTCCTTGCTCAAGCTAGTGACCTTTGGGCTAAAGCCAGTGACCATGGAGTCATGTCGATGATCTCATGTTCAAGCCAGTGACCTCGTGGTAAATCTGGTGAGCCTGTGCCCAAGCTGGCGACTTTGGGGTTTTGAACTTAGGTCTTCATTATCCCAGACCAACATTCTATCCACTGTGCCAACATCTGGTTAGCCTGCCTTTTGAGATGTTTAAAGGAATTAATATTAAATTACTGTCAGCAGGGTCTGGTGGAGAATGTTAGATGCAACAATCAGTTAAATTCAGAGCAGTACCTGTGGCCCCGGAAAAAAGAATTTATTTTTTAATTGAATTTATCAGGGTGACATTGGCTGATAAAATTATACAGGTGCCAAATGTACAATTCATTATCTGTCCAAATACATCATCTGTGTATTGTGTTTGTGTGGTCACCACCCCAAGTCAAGGTTCCTTTCATCACCGATTATCCTGCTTTAACCCTCTCTATCTCTCTACTCCCTTCCCCTCTGGTAGGAGGATTTTATCTTCCCTTATGTGGTGGAAAAGGGCTATAAAGGTTAAAATATACTAGGATGAAGATAAAGGAGATCACATTAGTGTTACTGAAGATGTAAAAGTGTAATCCTAGGTAATATTAATAGAAATACAAAGGGACAGAAGAGTATTAAAAATTTCAAAACAATCTCGTTCTGTAATCTTGAGTAGAAGCTGTCTACTTCTGCTGTCAGTGGCTTCTGGAGGATCCTTAAGAATCTTCAGCTTGTCTTCTGTTGAAATGGATGTTCAGAAGTGTGGAAAGAAATGATGGCATTTAAAAAAATTTTTAATTAAATTTTAATTTTTTAAGTGAGAGAAAGGGAGACAATGGGATAGCATGCACCCCAACCAGGTTCCACTGGGCAACCCTGTTTGGAGCCAATGCTCGAGTACTGAGCTATATGTAGCACCTGAGGCCAATGTGCTCAGACCAACCGAGCTATCCTCAGTGTTTAGGGCCACGGTCTAACCAATTGAGCCACTGGCTGCCGGATGGGGAAAAGGAGGAGAAGGGGCAGAGGGAAAGGAAGAGAAACAAATGGTTGCTTTGCATGTGTGCCCTGACTGGGGATCAAACCTGGGACATTCATATGCTGGGCCAACACTTTATCTACTGAGCCAACTGGCCAGGGATGATAGTATTTTCTAAGAAAAAAATGTTATATACTTAAAAAAATCTAAGTATCAATGCCTTGGAGTTTTATTGATACACAGTAACAAGATATATTTTTAAAATCAAGTCTCAAAGGAAGATTTATTTCTATAACTTTTTCAGAAGACCAAATGTCAAGGTGGCAGATTATGGATGGATCTTTACGTGTGGATTTTGAAAATGAATTTTGTTGCCCCATTGGTTAGCTCATCTGGACACGCCTGGGTTGCTGGTCTGATCCTCAGTCAGGACACATACTGAAAGCAACTACAGAGTGCACTGCTAAGCGGAACAACAGACGAACGCTTCACTCTCTCCCTTCCTATCTCTCTAAAATCAATCAATAAAAAAATTAAAAAGCAAATGTATTTGGTTTCCAATGGTCCTGTAATGAGATATTTTATGAGTCTCCTGAAATGTTCAGTTGCATTAGCCTGAAATATAAAGTAGAATCTGGGATTGAAAATGAAATTTCCAAATGCATTAGGCAACTTTTTATTGACATATAAGGAAATAATAGATGGGCCCTTGAAAGATTTGATCTTATTGTCATCAGAGTTAATGTCAGTACTTTGGGCCTGGGAAGTTTGAGAATTTTTTTAGAGCTTTAATAATTATAATTTTAGTATTCTATTAATTTTCTTTATTGTTTTCTGAATCTGAATATGGTAATATGATGTAATTAAAAGTTAGAAAATTTTATCCTCATTGTCCTTTTAAAAAAATAATATTGAAGAGCAAATCGTTTTATTCCCTAATTGCCGTTTTAAGAAATGCAAAGAGAGTTTAGGAATAAAAGACACCTTAATAGTTTTTTTTATTCTGAATTTGGAGCCTGGATAATTTAGGATAAGCAAAATTGGGAACAGTTATTAGAGGAAACAAGGTATGAGTTTTAAGGATATAAAGACGGGAAATATTTACGATCAACGTTGCACAACCACACAAAATTATACCCAGGCTAAAACTGTATGGGTGGTGGTGGTGATGGGGAAGCAGCTGCGATACCTCATATTAGCCAGCAGAGGGGGATATTTGTTCATTTCTGAGACTTGAACAACCTTGTTTTGTCTGTGTTCATACAAAATAATGCTGCGGTCCTGTTTTTGTCTCGCTTTATCAAAATCACAAAGGAGCCTTGCTGGATGTTGGTGTTCTGTGCATTTGTTTACTAACAGAGGAGAATAACTAGGACTAGCTGTAAGTGCCAGACCAGCTCCCATGCCAGGGGCTATTTTTCTCTTTCTCGCCAGTAATACTGTCTGTGAGAGGGGAAACTGGTGATGTCTTACATATATTTTAAGTCTAAGCTGTCAAGTTTTATAAGGAGCCTCTTCCCTGAAATCTAAAGAGCACAGCACAGTTTTGAAGTAGGATTTTGAAACTAGAGAGCGAGTGTAGATCAAATCTAGAACTCAAGATGCCTGTAGGATTTAAAAAGTCTACCTGGACCCTTTTATCTCGAGTCAAACTTGTAAGAAACTGTTCCCCAGCTAAAGCGTCACTTCATGTTGTGGGTTTTGCTGACCCCCCAACACATTCTGTCTACCACTGTCCGATTTACCCTTTCTGACTCTGTGCCCCTACCTGATACAATCTTCCGTTGTTACACATTATTTTGTGATTGTTTGTGTCCCAGATACACAACCATAGAGCTCAAGGAAAAGAATGTCTCATTCACCTTTTTCAGTCAGACCTTAGACACAAACCTTAGACAAAGCAGGTGCTCAGTATGGTTTAGTTGATTAATTACTTATTAATGAAAATCATTTTAACAGAAGTCTCTATAGAAAAGATAATTTGAAAACTTCTCCATCCACAGGAAGTATGTTGGATAAAAAACAACAAAAGACGAAGATTAAATTCCTAAATTCTTCATTGAGGGACATTTCACAAAGTATACAAAGTCTGATAAACTCCTCATTATGAGTTACTGCAAGTCCCTATACCTGGTATTTGATAGTTTTATATAAAAACATTTCATAAGTACTAGTTCTTTCCTGTTACATAGTTGCCATTTCCATTTTGTTAGTCCTTTTTAAAAAAGATTTAATTTTTTTATTGATTTTACAGAGGAGCGGGGAAGCGAGAAGTACCGACTCATAGTTGCTTCACTTCAGTTGTTCATTGCTTGGTTGTTGCTTGTCATATGAGCCTTGACCAGGCAAGCCCAGGGTTTAGAGCCAGTGACCTTAACATTCAAGGTCCACACTCTATCCGCTGCACAACCACAGGCTAGGTTTGTTGGTCCTTTAAGTACACCTTCTTATGCGGTGTTCCAAGGAAGGTATCTACAGGTATATAAAGAACAGAAGCCTGCTTTCTATTAAATACACAATGATTAGTTTTGTTACTTTTTTTTAAGTGAGAGGAAGAAATATAGAGACAGCCTCCCGTATGTGCCCCAAGTGGATCTAACTGGCAACCCCCTTCTGGGACTGATGTTTGAATCAACTGAGCTGATGCTTGGACCAGTCAAGGTATTCTCAGCACCTGGGGTGGTCAAGCCACTGGCTGTTGAAGGGAGAAAGAGGGAGAAAGGGGAGAGGGACAGGAAGAGAAGCAGATCATAGTTTCTCATGTGTGCCTTGACCAGGGATTGAATCTGGGACGTCTGCACATGGAACCAATGCTCTATCCACTGAACAAAACTTCCAAGGCCCGTTTTGTCTTTTTTTAAAAAAAATTATTTTGTGGTGGTAAGAACATTTAACATGAGATCTAACTTCTTAACAAAATTTTAGGTTGAAAGGGAAGAAAAAAACCCCTTTATTTCCAGATGACCCGACTATGTAAGAAATACCAAGGAATTTAAAAAAAACAAATACAAGTAAAATCAAATACTTAGGTAAGAACTTTAAAAAAAATGTACAAAGTCTGTGTACTGAAAAGTTTAAAATCCTAATTAAATAAATCAAAGAAGACCTAAATAGAGAATATTCCATGCTCTTGTATTGGAAGAGTTAACATAGGTAAGATTTCAGTTCTCTACAAATTGATCTATAGATTTCACATAATTCCTATCGAAATTTCCTCAGTTTTTTTTAATAGAAATAGAAAAGATTAAGGACGTAGGACAGCTAAATCAATTTTGAAAAATAAAAATAAAATGGGAAGAAGCATTGAACCCGATGTTAAGGCTTATTAAGTAGCAACAAAGACAAAATAGTAATAAAGACAGTGTGCTATTGGCAGGTGGATAGACTAATAGATCAATAAAGAATCCACTAATCGACTCAGGGGTTAAGGATGAAAGAAGGGTGGTAGATGTGGCTATAAACAGAGTTCTAGGGAGCGTTAATTGTGGTGGTTGTTCCATGAACCTATATACGATATAACTGCATAGAAATACACACACAGATGAGTACAAAGTGCATGTAAAATTGGTGAAATATGAATAAGCACTGTGGCTTGTACCAATGCCAATTTCCTATATATTTTTTGAAAGTAAAAGTATGTTTTTACATACAGGCCCAGCTTTTTAATTTTTTTCAGTTACAGTTTGTATTCAATATTATTTTGTACTACTTTCAGGTGTACAGCATACTGATTAGATAGTCATATACTTTACAGTGTTCCCTCTGTTATTTCTAGTGCTCACCTGGCACCATAGTTATTATTGACTCTATTCCCTATGCTGTACTTTATATCCTCATAACTGTCTTGCAACTACCAATCTGTATTTCTTAATCCCTTCATCTTTTTCATGCAGTCTCCCAACCTCCCCCCCCCCTGCAACCATCACTCTGTTCTCTGTGTCTACGAGTCTGTTTCTGTTTTGCTTGTTTATATTGTTCATTAGATTCCACATATGAGTGAAATCATATGCTATTTGTCTTTCTCTGACTGACCTATTTCACTTAATATAATGACATCTAGGTCTATCCATGTTGTCCCAAATAGTAAGCTTTCATTATTTTTTTTAATGACCAAGTAATATTTCATTCCATATATGTACCATTTCTTTATCCCATCTTCTGGTGATGGGCACTTGGGTTGCTTCCATAGCTTGGCTATTGTAAGTAACAGTGCAATGAACATTATTTTTCCAAATTAGTGTTTTGGGTTTCTTCAGATATACACTCAGAAGTAGAATCACTGGGCCATAAGGCAGTTATATTTTTAATTTTTCTTTTTTTTGAGAGAGAGAGAGAGAGAGAGGCACAGACAGGGACAGACAAGAAGGGAGAAAGATGAGAAGCATCAATTCTTCGTTGCAGCACCTTAATTATTCCTAGATTGCTTTCTCATTTCTCATATGTGCCTTGAACTGGGGGCTCCATCTGAGCCAGTGAGTATGCTCAAGCCAGCATCCTCTGGGCTCAGGCTAGAGGCCATGTGGTTATGTCAGTGATCCCACACGTTCAAGCTGGCTCAAGAGAATTGAGCCGGTGCTCAAGCCAGCAACCTTGGCGTTTCAAGTCTGGGTCCTCCATGTCCCAGCCTGCCAGGGTCCAGCCCCGGGGGGGAATTCAGGGGTCCCACAGGAAGAGACGGCGTCGGCGCAAGTCGAGTGAGAGAGCCGAATTCTTTATTTTCTCTTTATTCTCTCGTTAGCATTTACTGCCAGGCATCTCTGCCAAATGCTGGTCTAGCTTTCTTTTTATACACACACACTAAGTTACAATCACATGGTATTTTGAATACATTGATTAATCATTGTTTTTGTTTCACTATGATTACATATTTCTAGGTAACAGTTAATTCATTTCTATAAGCTATAAATCAGGTGGTAAGTCATTCAAAGTACAGTTATACAATAACTTGAATAGCAATAACAATATTGGTACAAACTTCTAAAATATTACTACTAATTAATAACTCTACCTTACTGTTGTTGTGAGTCAGGGGCGCAGAGAGAGAGATCAGCAGACGAAATCATCAAGGACTAGCAAAGGACCACCGCTTGCTCAGGCAAATGGCCCTGAGTTCATGCAGTATCCTAATTATTCACAAGACTTCAAAAGGCTTGTTTACTGAGAAATTGGCATAACATCAAGAGTAACGTTTGCTTAAAGATACATAGAGTGCACCTGCAAGATAGCTTAGTAGCAACATAATATCAGAAGGCGTTAATTGCTATTGCTTCTATGGATCCCACCACACTCCTCTCCTTATCTGAAGGGAAAACCTAGGAAAGTACAAAAATCTCATGAGAATGTTTTACTGAGAAAAGCCCAGCAACTGCCTTCAGTCACAAAACAGTTCTCTTAGCAAAACATTCTTTTCTTGTTGGCTGTGTTCCCATCCAAGTCCATGCAATGGGTTATTCCACTACACCTTACCTAAGATTTTATTGTCTAGTCAATTTTGTTTATTTACTATATTCATATACTAGTTAAGTTCTAACTTTATTCTTCTCAGAGTGTTCCACCACCTGCAGGTCAGGTATGCAAGAAGAAAGGAAAGTTTCTCTACTCTACCACATGAAAAGGCTAGGGAGGAAAAGTGATGGATTAAGTGAAGGCTGAAAGATACTCTGTGTATAGTTACTGTTTCCTACCTATTCATAAGTCACAATCTATTCTTTCTAACATGATTAATAAGAAGAAATTCTCCTACAAACTTAACCCTTTACGAGGGATATTATAGCCAGCTTCTTATATTTATGAGCCCAGTTCAAGGGACTTACAGGCTTTTCTGTGGAACTCACACCCTCTGTCTCATTTCCAAAGAAATTAATTCAAAAGGTCAAAGGGGGAAGTATCATTGTGCCTTTCCTTTGCGGTGAATTTGTCAACCAGCAGCCATTGGTCTTCTCTGCTGTGACTTTGTCAGCCAGCAGTTGTGGGTCTTCTCCTGCTGTGACCTTGTCAGCCAGCAGTTGTGGATCTTCTCTGCTGTGACCTTGTCAGCCAGCAGTCGTTGATCAGCTCGTGACACCAGCCCAATGCTTTATCCACTGCGCCACTGCCTGGTCAAGCCATTTAAAAATTTTGAGGAACCTCCATTCTGTTTCCCATAATGGTTGTACCAATCTGCATTCCCAATTCCCACCAGCAATGCATGAGAGTACCTTTTTCTCCACATTATCGCCAGCACTTGTTTGAAATTTCCTGGTTTTTTTTTTTTTTTCACTCTTTCAACACACGTTTATTGCACATTTACTAAGTCGTACATACTATTTTGTTAAAGTTCAGTCTTCACAGTAACCCTTTCTTTTGAGGTAGGTATTAGGAATCCCCACAGTATAGACGAGGGAGTTAGGCTGGGAGGACGCGGGGCTTCCCAGCGGTACCCTGTGTAGGCAGACACTAGCTCTGTGCTGGGGCTTCTATGCTCTGTTCACCTACTCCACTTCCTGGGCTTCCTGCTGCAGTCCGCCAGCCCGGGCTTGCCCGTGCCCTCCACCTAGGCCCCTTCCCCGGGCCTTAGTCCTCTCCGCATTTACCTCTCAAGTAGGTAAGCAGCAAGGGAGGGTTTTTTGAGACAGTGGAAAAGATCTTGGTTGCACCTGCTACTGAAATAACATTGAGAAAAGTCTAGCCTCTCACTATCCTCATTTTTTTAGAAAGACTGGGGAGAGGGGTGTCAAGGTTCATCTATTTGAATCTTTACAGGCACTTTCCTTTTTACATGTTTGAAAACTGGAGGGATCCTCGAGGGAAGCCCAAGGGGTGAATTTGGGTCCCCAAGTCCGTGAGTTAGGAGCCTCCCGCAGGGCCAGTCAGTCCTTATCGCCGAGGTCAGGCTCGGCCCCACACATGGGAGCCACTCACCCGCACTCCTCAAAGATGTCCAGGTAGTGCCGGAACAGCACGGGCGGGTCGCGGTCACCCCGCACCGGGGCTCAAGGCACAGCCCGGATTCCAGGCCTCCTGCCCCGCCGGCCCCCAGAGCAGGAGCGGTGGATCCACTGGTGCGCTTCCACTGCAAACTTCCTCTTGAAGCGCATGCCACACTCAGGGCAGGGGAAGGGCCGCTCTCCTGAGTGCATGCGCCGGTGGCTGACCAGCAGCGAGGGGTAGGTGAAGCGGCGACCACAGTCCACGCACACGTGGCGCCGCTGGCCGGCCTGAGAGCCCACGGTGGGCACCGGGACCAGGGGCTGCGCACCTGTGCTCTAGTCCCAGGCAGCGTTCGTCGGGGGCTGTGCTCTGGCTGAGGCCTTGCTGATGGCCGAGTCAGGGTTGTATTTAACCAGTTCCCCAGGCCGAGCCTTCCCAGGAGGTTTTCTGGGTCCCTTGGCTCCTGGTACTTCTTCGGGTTCCTCTTCCTTCTTATTGGGGGCATCTCCGAGCGCGCCCAGGTGGCCGTAGGTCTCCCGCATCACGTCCCGGTACAGGGCCCTCTGCGCGGGCCTCAGACACCCCCACTCGTCGGGGGAGAAGTACACGGCCACGTCCGCAAAGCTCACGGACCCAGGCTTCTCCGAAATTTCCTGGGTTTTTAAAATCACATTTTTCACTGTTTACTGTTTTTTACCTTCTACCTTCTTCTTTTTTTTAATAAGAGAAAATTTATGCCTGACCTGTGGTGGCACAGTTCATAGAGAGTCGACCTAGAATGCTGAGGTCGCTGGTTTGAAACACTGGGCTTGCCTGGTCAAGGCACATACAAATGCTTCTTGCTCCCTCTCTCTCCTCCACCTCTAAATCAATCAATCAATCAATAAGCGAAAATTTATTTAGAAAGTCACAGAGGTAGAATAAAAAGGATTACAAAACAAGTTACAGAGGCAAAAGAAGGGACTTTGGATCTAAGGTGAGAGACAGAACTCGTTTGGAGAGGGAGGAGGAGAAGGAAGAGTACCCCTCCCGTTCTTTAAAATTGAGGGATAATTGACATATAACATTATATTAGTTTCAGATGTACTCTGTGATTCAGCATTTGCATATGTTATAATATGATCACCACAATAAGTTAACATCTGTCATCATAGTTACACGTTTCTTTTTTTTGTGATGAGAACTTTTAAGAGTTGCTCTGTTAGCAACTTTCAAATATGTTCCAGGATTATCTGGGAAAGGCAAAACCATGCTGACTGTAAAAAGATCAGTCTTTTCACCTGACCAGTGGTGATGCAGTAGATAAGAGCGTCAACCTGGGACGCGGAGGTCATGGCTAGAGCGTGGGATTTTTTGACATGATCGCAAGGTCTCTGGAAAGGGGTCAGTGGCTCAGCTAAAGCAAGATCAGTGTTTCCCAGGTGCAAGAGGCTAGGGGAGGGATTATTAGGCTAAGCACAGAGGACTTTCAAAGCAGTGAGATTATTCTCTCTGATGGATACATTTGTCAAACCTCATAAAATGTACAAGTATAAACCCTAATATAAATTATAGACTTTGGGCAATAATGATGTATCGATACAAGATCATCAGTTTTAACAAGTGTACCACGCTGGAACCAGATGTTGCCAGTGAGGGAGGCTATGCATAGGTGGGGATAAGAGGTATATGGGAATCTCTATATGTCAATTTTGCTGTGAACCTAAAACTGCTCTAAAAGTTGACTAAAAGGAAGTTCTTGCTTGATTTCAATCCATAACCCTTCATTACTTTTGAAAATCATCATCCCAAATTTATGTTTACTGGTTAATTATACTTTTTTTTGCATTGGATATTCATTTCTTTTGTCCATTTTTATAATGGAACTTTCTCTTTTATAGCTATGCTAGACTTTTTAATATATTAATAAGTTTAGTCTATTATTTGGAGGAAGAGTGAAATGGTGTGTTCAGGCCCACTGCTTTCTACAAATGCTTAACTACCCTTTATACAAACACTTAAGGTACAGGGAATCATCAGCTTCTTTTTGGAAGAAAGGGCAAGATGTAATGAACCAGTGGTCCCCAACCCCCGGGCTGCGGACTGGTACCGGTCCATGGACCATTTGGTACCAGTCCACAGAGAAAGAATAAATAACTTACATTATTTCAATTTTATTTATATTTAAGTCTGAACGATGTTTTATTTTTAAAAAATGACCAGATTCCCTCTGTTACATCCGTCTAAGACTGACTCTTGACACTTGTCTCGTAAGTTTGACAATTATATTTAAAAATACCACAGTTTTTATGCCGGTCGCACAATTTTATTTTGTGCATTTATCCGTCTCACCCTAAAGGCCGGTCCGTGAAAATATTTTCTGACAATAAACCAGTCCATGGTCCAAAAAAGGTTGGGGACCACTGCAATAAACCTTTTCTATCTTGCTTCAAAAGCATTAGGCTAAAATCAGAAAATGAACAAATGGCCCTGGCCGGTTGGCTCAGCGGTAGAGCGTCGGCCTGGCATGCGGGGGACCCGGGTTCGATTCCCGGCCAGGGCACATAGAAGCGCCCATTTGCTTCTCCACCCCCCCCTTCCTCTGTCTCTCTCTTCCCCTCCCGCAGCCAAGGCTCCATTGGAGCAAAGATGGCCCCAGCGCTGGGGATGGCTCCTTGGCCTCTGCCCCAGGCGCTAGAGTGGCTCTGGTCCCGACAGAGCGACACCCCAGAGGGGCAGAGCATCGCCCCCTGGTGGGCAGAGCGTCGCCCCTGGTGGGCATGCCGGGTGGATCCCGGTCAGGCGCATGCGGGAGTCTGTCTGACTCTCTCTCCTCGTTTCCAGCTTCAGAAAAATACAAAAAAAGAAAAAAAAAAGAAAATGAACAAATAAGAAACAAAAACTCATAGACACAGACAATAGTGTGGTGGTTACCAGAGGAAAAGGGGGTGGGGGAGAAGCAGTCAAGGGTAAAGGGGGTCAAATATATGGTGACAGAATAACATTTGACTTTAGGTGGTAAACACACAATCCAATATACAGATGATATATTATAGAACCGTATACTTGAATCCTGTATCATTTTATCAATCAATGTCACCCCGCTATATTTAATTAAAAATTTAAAAAAGGAATTAGGGCCATGGTTAGTTATAGAGAACCTTTGTATTTTGAGACAGATATGGATAAGCATAGACGATACAAGGTAGAAGATAGGTCATAAAATGTGATTATCCTTACCTCATCAGTTTTTACCCTGCTATGTGTATGTTTGCAGAAGACTTGTCTTTTTATTTATTCATAAACTGTTTTTATATTAAGACAATTAATGCATTATATGGTTATTATAAACCTTTGGTTTGTAATAGCTGGTCTGCCAGAAATTTTGTGCTGGTCTGCAAAAAAGTTAACCACCCTGATGTTGTATGAAGATTATAGAGTCTATAATCATTGCATCATCAGTTGAAAAACACTGTTATAGACCAAATATTTCTACCTCCCACAAAATTCCCATGTTGAAATCTAATCTCCCACATGACGGTATCTGCAGGTGGGGCCTTTAGGAGGTGATTAGGTCATGAGGGTGGATCCCTCATGAATGAGGAGACCCCAGAGTTCCCATGACCATTATGCCATGTTCGGTTACTCAGCTAGAATACAGTCATTTATGAATCAGAACTAGACCCTCACTAGACATTGAAGCTGCCAACACCATTGAAATCTGCCAACACCTTGACCTTACACTGCACAACAGTGAGAAGTAAATTTTGTTTATAAGCTACCAAGTCTATGATATCTTGTTATAGAAACCCAAATAGGTTAAGGCAATGGGACTAAACTTTTTGTCTTGGTCATCTACATTTTATTTATTGTATTTATTTATATGTTTTTGTAAAAGCAGAGTTGCCATATTTACCATTCTTTTATTTTTATCTCTTTGGGGTTTGTATCATACTTAAAAAGTCTTTTTTACTTAGACTATAAATACAAAATATTTTATAACATCACCATGCAGTTCCTCAGAGGACTGTATTTCATATTACTCATTCACACAAAGCCTTAAAATGGTACTTTAAACCACTGGTTGTCAACTAAGATGCTTCTGCCCTCCATGGGGCATTTGGTCATGTCTGATGATATACTTGATTTACACTCTGGAGTGTGCTACTGACGTCTAGTGGGTAGGGGTCAGGAATACAGCTAACCCTCCTGCAATGCAGAGAATAGCCCATTCTCCCTACAACAAAAAAGTTATCCAGCTCAAAATTCAATAATAATGAAGATGAGAAAACCTGCTATAAACCATCTTTTTTTCTGGGTTGTTCCGATCCCCATTGTTTTGGTCTTCTGAATATCATTGAACATTGAAAAGACTGAGTGAGCCCTGGCTGGTGGTGCAAGTGGATGGTATGTCGTCCTGAAGCATCGAGGTTGCTGTTATGATCCCAGGGTCACTGGCTCAACCCCAAGGACACCAGTTTGAGCCCTGGTCAAAGCACATATGAGAACCAATCAATGAGTGCACACCGAAGTCGAACAATGAGTTGATGCTTTTTTTTCCTCTCTCTCTCTCCCCCCTCAAAAAAAAAAGATTGAGTGAGATGGGAAATAAAGAAAAAGGGAGAAAGAGAATAACAAATATTTTGTAAGCTGAAGAAAACCATCTTTCTTCATTTGTATTATCCTTAATTCAGTTCCTGTAATTCAGCTTCAAAAGCTTAAATTTAATAATCATTATTTTACACAGTACACTGCAAAAAGAGTCAAAATATTTGAGAAAAAGAACAAGCAAATACTATTGGCATTTTACTAAGGAACAGAAGCATTACGAGACAAATTATTATGTAAATGCCTTTATTTGAACTAATACATTGCTATCAGATTACATCACTTTTCAGAGTTAGAGTAAGATTATAATCTTGAAAACTATAGCAAACAGCTTGACAAAGCTAGCGTACATAAGTCCTACATACATATTTTTATTTTTTAGTGATATTTCCTTGTCTTAGGTGTAGAATTAGAAATTCTATTGTACACTTAGCATACTTGGCCTACTGTATCCTACCTAAGTTCTGGGCACACTCTCTCCTCAAAAGTGTCATATTCAACAGTATTTTAAATCTAAAGAGTTTGATGATACAGGTTTTAAGACAAACAAGCAGATACTGAACCAAGTGTTTTAAGACAAAATATGTCAACTGTTTACAGTTTGGGTATGAGGGGGAAGATGCACATTTGTTTTCCTTTACCTATAATGTATGTTTTCTACTTACTTGAACACCCTTTTAAAAAAGTAGCAAAATCAGCAGTCTTATTCAATGTAATCAAAATATTCTTGAATGTACAAAAAAGGATCATGTAGAAAGAATACTGTAAAAAGATACTGATTTTAAGAATAAAAGAATATGAAAAGCTTCTGTTACGTTCTGCACAGCCAGTTACTTCCACAAATTTTCAGTATATAATGATAAGCAAAGGATATTCATAACTAAATGCCCTCTGACCACAGTTCTTAATTAAGAACTAGCATACTGGATGGAAAGCAAAATTATGGTCTAATAATAATTCATATCCAACCATCTAAGTAAGTCCCAAGAGGTGGGCATTCTAAGAGGGAAAAAGATACATAGACAGAAATAACAGAGTGATGGGAGATGTCAAGGGCAGCATCTAGAAGGAGAGTAATGATTTGGCTATGAGCACATCTCGGGTGTGCCAGACAAATCCAACTATGACTACGGGAAAGAAGAGTTGTCTTTATGAAAACTCTTTCCCGAGGGCTCTCAGGAAAAGCTAGTCTTGTTAATCAAAACTAAAAGTCCTTTAAATGATCCACAGTTCCTTAAGCCATGAACACTTCACCTGGAAATAGCTGACCTGCTAATCATGCACCTGGGAGCAAGGCTGTTTGTATTGGAATTGGTTATTTTACACTCTCTTCATCCCTCTCCCCATCAAGCATGCAAACACGGTCATGACCATCTTGGGCTTTACTTCCACAAGGTCTTCAGGTAGAGCGTACACCCTGGCTCCAATTCTTCTAGCCATTGACACTGCATACCTATTTTTTAAGAAAACAAAAATTAAGATGAAAGTCTTGTCAATCAAGCACAAAATATGAGACATCTATTTCTCTTATGTAATCATTTGGTTGGGATGTAAAGCTTATATACTGAAAGTTCAAATTGGAACAGTTTCACTTTCCATTGTTTTCTTTTTGAAGTTACTCTGAAGTGACATCAGGCTTTTAAGCTCTACTATTTGGGACTGATAATATTTATTCACTCCTTTTTTTCCAATATAAAATGAAAATTATATTGAAGCACTGATTTGATATGAAAATATATATATATATAAATAAAACCACCCAGATTGGCTGTACAATCAATACTGATATTCTCATTGAGCATATAATAAGATATAAAACTCTCATGTAATCTTAGAGATATGGGGTAGAAAATTATGCCAGGTGCAAAATTCAGGTTGCTTTAGTAGATTCTGTGAATACTTTCAAATATTCAAGGGAATGGAGGAAGTATACATGGTACATGATCAGATGGCCAGAGGAATGAACAAAAAAAGTAAACAAAGAAAGGAAAGAAAAAAAAAAAGATATATCCAGCTAGGGAAATTTGCAAGAATACACCTTAATACATGAGGCATTTCTAGGTGTTTTAGAACAGTGGTCCCCAACCTTTTTTGGGCCACGGACCGGATTAATGTCAGAAAATATTTTCATGGACCGGCCTTTAGGGTAGGACAGATAAATGTATCACGTGACCGAGACAAGCATCAAGAGTGAGTCTTAGACGGATGTAACAGGGAATCTGGTCATTTTTAAAAAACAAAACATTGTTCAGACTTAAATATAAATAAAATGGAAATAATGTAAGTTATTTATTCTTTCTCTGCGGACCAGTACCAAATGACCCACGGACCGTTATTGGTCCGTGGCCCAGGCGTTGGGGACCACTGTTTTAGAAGAGGAATCTTTATCACAGTAATGCTTCTTAGCTAGCCTATGACACCCTACTCTGGCACATTTACAGTGTATGTTAGTGAAGCTTCCACAGGGATTGCCCATGAAACCAGGGCACAGTCAAGGTCTCTGGTGAAGAAGGGAAGAGATGAGTAGGAAGCTTCCAAAGCACATTTTCAGCTGAGGGTTAAGCATCCTGCCCATTTATGGAGCAAGTTAATAAGCTCAACATATGTAGTCAGAGTGATCGATGTACAGTAAAAGAGACATCAGAGGACACTGTGTTTTTAAAAAGTGAAGCAGAAGAATACTCTTATGTAAGGCCTGATTATCCTTAGCTCATTTTCCCCTTATTGTAAGTTTGTAGCTGAGTTGCATTAAACAACAACAACATATATGTACACTACATTATTTATGTAATCCACTAAAGCAACAACTGATTAGCAACTTCTAAGTCAGGTACAATTCTAGACTCATATATTTCATGCATTTCAAAATCTCGAAGGTCATTATTATTGTTCCCATTTTACTGAGGAGGACTCTCAGGCTCAAAGAGGTTTCCCCCAGGTGACAGAGTTCTTGACTGGCAAAATCTGAATGAGAATAAAGATCTACCCGGCTCTCGCCAGGATATCATGCAGTATCCCTTACTTGGCATTATTGTGCTTGTCATCTTCTGTTAGATTGCCACTCTTAACAAGGTCATAATTTATGCAGCCTGGCTGGATGGCGTCAATTAAATCCACAACTGCCAAACTAGAGCTGATCGTCTTGTCCTAGTGTAAAAGGAGGGGAAAAAAAATCTAAGAATTTCAATATGTACAAATTTCAATATGTAAAACATGTGGTACAGACATTCCGGGTTTGATCCCTGGTCAGGGCACACATGAGAAGCGATCATCTGCTTGTCGTCCCCATCTCTTCCCCTCTCTCCCCCTTTTCTCTCTCTTCCCCTACTACAGCCAGTGGCTCGGATGGTCCGAGCATCAGCCCTGGGTGCTGAGGATAACTCGGTTAGTCTGAGTGTTGGCTCCAGACCGGGGTTGCCGGATAGATCCTGGTTGGGGCACATGTGGGAGTCTATCTCTCTATCTCCCCTCCTTTCACTTCAAAGGAACAAAAACAAAACAGAACAAAACAAAAAAAGTATGATTACAGGGGGTTCTCGGGTTACCACAGTCTCTACTACAACGTTTCAAGTTTGCAGTGCTCACTCTCATAAAAACTAAAAAAGTTGAGACGTGAGTGTTTATGCTTATGCCATTAGCATTGTACTTATGGACTACATGGGCAAACTAGTTTGGTTGTGGGCAGCAGAAGAATACGCTGTACAGTGTACAGTGTAGTATATTTATGTTCTTTTCCTTTTTCTGTGGCTTAGTTGTGTTTTTATGTTGTAGATTAGGATTTTACAACTGTGTTAGGATACGTAAGTGACTTAGGCAAAGGTGTGTTTTGACTCACACCAAAATTTGGGGTACATCACAGTTGTAGGATTGGAACTGTGTTATAACCCGAGGACCCCTGGTACTTATATAAAGTTGCCAAAACAAAAGCCCAGAGAATTAAAAGAGAATCTTGTCATGAGTCCAATGATCATTCTCACTCACAAAGAAACCAAAGGTTGTCGTTCCAAAATTACAGATACTTTCCAGCAAACGTAATGTTTACAAGTCACCCATCATCACCTTAAAACTCTGAATGGAAGTTGATTTTCCGGCTTCACTCAATGTTCTGTTCACCCAGCTTACAATGATGTCGTCATTAGCTTTCTGACCGTCTCCAAGATCTTCCAGCACATTGAGGGTATATCTAAAAGAAGAAGCAGAAGAAAAGGTCCCAATCTACTTTATGAGAAAAAAATCTAAACATTAGGAAGATGTTTTATTTTCCATTTTTTTTATTCTTTAAGTTTGAAACACTTTTAAAGATTTCATGGAAAGAGAGTCACCCTATATGGAAAAACAATTCAAGTAGAAGGGGCTTGCTCCTGATTCACCCTCTGCAGTAGTGAGTAGTGGTGGTGGTGGTGGTGGTGGTGGTGGGGCTCAACGTTCTCAGTGCTTTAATGAGCAAGCCTAACAGTTGACAGCAGGCCCAGTTTGTACTAGTCCAGTGGTAATGTCTTAAAATAAGCTATGCTTTGGCTGGTACCCAATCATAATAAATGCTTTTCAGCATTATAGTTAAGAGATCTTTTTCAAATGGATACATGCGATGTTCATAATTTTTGCTGACTATTTTTTTATTCACTGACACTAGATGAGGCTCAGGTCTATGGGTCAGGCTTCCCATGAGACAAGGAAATATTCCCAGTTCTGTTCTTCCACTTTCAAGGAGGCATCATGTCCCACAGAACACCCCATATCTATTCATTACTTAAGCTCATTTCAGGGTCTAAATACAAAAATTTCAAAGGTATAATCATTGACATGTTTGCTTAAAAATAATAGGACTAGATGCCTGGCCTGTGGTGGTGCAGTGGCTAGAGCATCGAGGTGGAATGCTGAGGCGCCAGTTAGAAACCCTGGGCTCACTGAGTCAAGGCACATACAAGAAGCAATTAATGGACTAAGTGGAGCAACTGTGAATTGATACTTCTTGCTCCCCCGCCCTTCCTCTGTAAAAATCAATAAATAAAAATCTTAAAAAAATAGGACTAGATCACAGACCTGTATTAGAGTGAAAATTAAACTGCTAAAACTGGGTGTCATACCTTCTCATCAGCTGCCAGACTAAAGCTAAAGTCAGGGTTTGGTTTCCATCATTCAGGTCCTGCCCTCCAATGCCAACCAGGGAGAATTTGGCAGGATGCTTCCCTAATTCAACAGCGTAGTTGCAGTTTTCCAGCTGCAAACACACAGAAGTAAATAGTTTAAGATTTGCATTTGTTTAATCTGTATACATGTACAATGTCTGGTGCTTAGCAAACAAAAATAAATAAGACACAGTTCCTGTCTGCAAGAAACTCAGAGTTAAGAGATT
This sequence comes from Saccopteryx bilineata, assembly GCF_036850765.1. Taxonomy (NCBI): domain Eukaryota; kingdom Metazoa; phylum Chordata; class Mammalia; order Chiroptera; family Emballonuridae; genus Saccopteryx; species Saccopteryx bilineata. The sequence goes on from NC_089502.1 coordinate 34,072,910, forward strand.
TCCAAACAAAAGAAACAAATTTAGAAGAAAAATAATCTCTAATAAAGATATGTGGCAACTTCATTATCTACCTTTTTCATGTTGGCTCCCAGTTTCGGGTATGGGGGTTTATTAACCTTACTCCAGTCAACAGGAACTTTAATTCGTTCATACAACTGTAAGATTACCAAGGCATCTTGCAGGTCACTAATGATTTAAAAATAATTTAATTAGTGCTTTCAGACAGCTTGGGTTTTGTTTTCTTAAAAACAATAACAAACACTGTCAAACAAGATATATAAAACCACAGATAATGTCCAAGACATATATTCTATCAATCTATGATGAACATAGAGCTAAGACCATCCGATTCACTTAAAACTATTTACTGAAAGAGCTTAGTGTTTTGCAAGACACTGTTCTAGAAGCTGGCACATAGGATAAAAATCCCTGGTTTTACATTAGAGTCAGAGAGCGAGACAGACAAAAGACAAGTACATGGGCAAATGGATATACTTTGGGGGTATGGATCTAAGTATTATGGGAAAAGAAGAGCTAGAGTTAGGGGTTAGAAAGTGGCAGGTGGGGGTCAACACCTGAATCAGTGTTGACCTGAGTCAGTGGTTTGAATATAGTAAGGGAATGAGGCATTAGATGTGGAAAAGAACATTCCAGGCTGAGAGAACAGAGAGCACAAAGGCCCCCAAGTATTATGGATGGTCTGCCTAAGGCAGGGGTCGGGAACCTATGGCTCATGAGCCAGATGTGGCTCTTTTGATGGCTGCATCTGGCTCACAGACAAATCTTTAAAAAAGATAATAACGATAAAAATATAAAACATTCTCACGTATTACAATCCATTCATTTCCTACCGCTCACGTTCATGGTTGCGGGTGGCTGGAGACAATCACAGCTGTCTTCCAGGACAACACCAAATTTTTATTGGATAATGCATAACGTACACGGCTCATTGTATGGCTCTCACGGAATTACAGTTTAAAATATGTGGCGTTCATGGCTCTCTCAGCCGAAAAGTTTCCCGACTCCTGGCCTAAGGTATTCACTGATCTTTGTCTCAAATTAGAGTATCTCTCACCAGAAAGACATTTATGCATTCTGTCACTTAGAGTTGATGGCAGTATAAAGAAATAATTTGTGCATTTGTGTATGTGGAAAATGATTAACAGAAGTCATGACTCAACATTTTCCAATATAAATAATCACTACAAACTAACATTTAGAAAATGTTTAGAGCTATAATTATTTGTGTAGACCCATTCGTGATTGTTACTATTTACAATACAGTAGGAAGGCTTACGCGTAGAGATGGTTTACATGGGGGTTAACACCAAGCGAGTTCATCCAGTTACGGAAGGTTCTTTCTTCACGAGTTTCTCCTATTAAGAATATTCACAAATTTTATATATTCATTAAACACTTTGAATATATGCACATAATGTCAAGCAATATATAAGATTATTTCTTCTCTACAGATCTAGAGGTTTTCTCCAATATGAGTCTCCAAGCATTCTCTCTAAATACATTTTCTCTGGACACATGCTTATTTTTAAAATTTGTTAGTTTACTTTAAAATCAAAGACTATAACCTTCTTATAACCAGTTAAGCAATTTAAACATTTAGGAACTTTTGATAATCTTTTACCCCCCTCTAATTCTTCCTTAATATCTCCCTAAGTCCCTGTACTTCAAAGTAACTGATATTATCAAGTGTAGTCTGTACATGTTTTAAAAAATTTGTTCTGGTCATACAAACCTATATTCATATTAATGTAAGTCTCCACTCTACCCATTTTTATTTTTTTATTTAAAAATTTTATTGAATTTATTGGGATGACATTGATTAATAAAATTATATAGGTTTCAGTTATACAATTCTATAAAAATCATCTGTATATTGTATAGTGTTCACTGAATTACACATGAATGCTTCCTTTATATGCATATATTAAAGCAACAAATTACTTGAAACTTCAAAAGCATAAAATTTACAAATTACATAGTAACGCCAATGGATTTTCAACAACTACTATTTATACTTGTTAATTTTTAAATACTACATTTCATACATAAATAGCCTGGAAAAGGTAAACTGCCTTCCCCAAACTTAAATAATTACCATACATTATTATTCTTTTTTTAGTAAGTGGGTGTGAAAAGAACAGGGAGCTAGTTCTAGTTAGTCTGACTGTGGAAGAACGAAACATAAATATTGTCAAGTTATAGGTCAAATTTTATGCAGATGTGCACTTTTCTGGAGGGTTAAAAAGTGATCTAACTCTAAAATATTAAAATAAGATACTGGTTTACTAAGGGGACTTAAACTGAGTGGTCTTAGATTACTTTACTTTAAAACAGGGGTCCCCAAACTGTGGCTCCCTGAGGCCATTTATCCGGCCCCCCGCCGCACTTCTGGAAGGGGCACCTCTTTCATTGGTGGTCAGTTGAGAGGAGCACAGGATGCATCCGCAAAGCGCAGCATGGCTCACGTACAGTAGTACTACTTCCAGTGACATGGGATGCACGCGTAAAGGCTATGGAAGCCGTCATATCACTTGTTTCGGCTAGCAGTGACAAATATGGAACCGGACATTGACCATCTCATTAGCCAAAAGCAGGCCCCATAGTTCCTATTGAAACATTGGTCAGTTTGTTGATTTAAATTTACTTGTTATTTTAAATATTGTATTTGTTCCCATTTTGTTTTTTTACTTTAAAATAAGATATGTGCAGTGTACATAGGGATTTGTTCAGTTTTTTTTATAGTCCAGCCCTCCAACAGTCTGAGGGACAGTGAACTGGCCCACTGTGTAAAACGTTGGGGACCCCTGCTTTAAAAGTTCCCTTGTATCATCCGTTTCTGTTAGCTGTCATTTTTTACTTAGTCCTTGAGTCTACTTCTAGCACATGTTTACTAAGGAAAAGTAGATAAGGAAATTTAGTAAGTCAAGATTATGAAGTCATCGTGGCTTGAATATTTCTGCTCTGCAGCTCCACTAATTAGAATTTGAAAAACTTTTAGTTACCTTCTAATAGAGTCCAGTCAATATCCTGGTTCTCTGGTTTAGTTAGTGCTGGATACTTATTAAACAGGTTAGCCACAAAAGCTAAATTCAGTTTGGGGTTTCCACTGACAACATCAGCAGGGGTAACAAACTGTCTGCAACCTAATTTGTCTGCTTGTTGAAGCATACTCTCGGCTCTCTTCAAATCATCTGTTTCCTGTTGAAGTAAAAGAAGACATTTTAAGAGGACATACCAAAAATATAGAAATGTTTCCTTACGATATGATTCTTCTTTTTCGTAGACAACATACGGTACTTATTACAAAATTGTTTTGAATGAAAAAAAAAAAAAGTTGGCTGTTCTCCATTTGCAGTACCTTTGAAGATACCCTAGATGGCACCAGATCACATATTTAAAGACAGGTACATTAGACTCAACATGGATTACATCTCCCATGCTAAACCCAAGAAAAAGTTAAAACTGTTCATTCAGATTTTAAAATTAAGTCCTAAAGAAGGTGTAGGGCTAAAAGATGAAAGACACTGAAAAAGCAAGCGGAAAGTGTGAACAAAGGCTCCGAGATATCTAGAATGAGTGTTTGGTGGGTACAGACTAGGGGGAAGTAACACTGGCTGGGAGAGAAGGAGGGGCCTTTAAATTCTAAGCAGGACATTTCAGACTGAACTCTAGAATCAATGGGGAGTCCTAGAAGGATTCCAGAGGGTGGAGACAGAGAAAGATCAATCAGGGAGGACTGACTGAAGAACTTTTTCAGAATCAAAAACCATTAGTAGTATAGTGCTGCCATTTACCCAGGCACCCTTCTTCCTTAGTGCACAGGATGGTGTCTCATCTGTACCAAGAATGGCCTGAGCCTAAGAGTTTCATATTTAACATATAGACAGAAATATAAGCGATCAAGTTAGTCACAAATTCTTTTCTTGTAAAGGCAGTATAAATGGTTTAGCCAGTATAATCTACTCAATCCTATTGCATAATAGGCTAGAAATGTGGATTTTTAAGATTAGAAGAATGCATTCCATATCTAATAGGTATAAAGTATGACAGGAGCCTAGAAACTTGACACTAAACAGTCTAGCCCAACTCCCTACTTTGTGGATGAACAAAGTGAGATCCGGTTTTGGGAAGAAAGTTGTTCCAGATCATTGAATCATTGAATAAATTAACAATGTAACCAAGAACATGGCTCATGACTGTAATTCCCCAAAATGTATTTCATGGATCAGGAGTTTGGAAACATATTCTCAACACAGGAGTAATATATATATATATATATACACACACACACACACACACACATACACACACACACACATACACACACACAAATATGAAGTTATTAAATCTATCACTGTGGTTGTGATCCAAATATTCAGGAAAGGTCAGTACTTATTCTCTAATATTTGCTTTGAATATTTTATGCCATCCATTATAAACCAATACCATCATAATTATGTATCTCACTAATAAAGTCTTGAAATAAATCAAAGCTAGTCTTTCTGCCTCTGAATGACAAGTACAGCAATTTAAAAATAATTTAAAAATAATACTTAAAACTGTCAATACCACTACATATAATTATAAACATTCTTGTATTTATAAAAAAATTGACAATAATTTTGTACGATGGTAAAATGAAAAAGAAACATCTCTACTTACATTGAAACCTGACATGTTAATATCTATCCGTGGTTCACCTTCTTTTTGTCCTTTTGGTGCAATTTGATTGAGAATATGGAAATAGGCTTTGGAATCCTACAAATGAATTGAAAATGTCAGTGAGATCACATTTACAAAGAATGAATGTATCCTACTGTCCCGTGTTTGGGAGGATATTTGTACTGAATTTTATGAGAATATATGGCACAACTCTCTGTCTTCTAGTTTAACAGATCTTTTCCCCAGAAAAGTTCATCTGTCTGGTCTTATGTCTGCCTTGAAAGTGGATGAACTGGATCTTGTCATAATTTTAAAATTTATTGAAGTCGTCAATAAAGAATGCTAGTAAGTACATAACTAGTTTTGTACCTTCACTGAATTACTGAAGTCAATAAGCTTGGTAGATAAAACAAGCAAGAAAAATCAGAGGGAAAGTAGAAATCCAGGAAGCATAGGGAAAGAGAAAATAAACAGGTTATATCGTTACAAAGTACAATACACACCATATCCTATGGAGAAGAGATTAGCTGTGTTAAAGATATCCTTAATTGTAAATTTAAATGGAAACATTTTAAAAATAAGTTCAGCGGGAGAAAGAACATTTAACCCTTTATAATCTGAATATACGTAACCAAAACCAAGTCTGTTTTGAGCTCTTCAATTCTTGCACTTGAACTTTTACTTGAAATCCCCCTTCCTAATACTAAGTGGCACTGCTCATAATGGAGACGGGCTGGGTGACTTTAGGCTGTGTGGACATTCCACAGAACACAGCTTGAAAATCATTATACTAGTGTAAACACTTAATAGGAGTCTTCAACATACATATCAAGTAAAATTCTCCCTCTCTGGAATACCAGAGGACAGGAATTGCTGTCGCAATGACTTAATCTTGCTACATCGGAAGACTGCCTTCTCAGCCACGATAGTTTGCTATTACTGGGCCTTGACGGTCCAGACAGGCTACGAAGGAATGTTTCTCAGTAAACTCTGCAGATTTTGTGCATCCTGATCCCTTGGGATGTTGTTTAAATGCTGAGTATGGGATCCAAGCCCATACCTACAAACTATGATGATTCTTTGGGAGCTACCCAGAAAGCTGCATCTTAAATAAGCTACCCAAGTGGTTTTGATGCCCAGTACTCTAAATTATTCTAAGTATGGGTAAAATCAGGTGCATGAAGGCCATTTTCAAGTAATTCATGAAATGCAAACCCAGATCCTACCATTAGTGGGCACAGGATTCTCCTCGTTCTAATAGTGCATGACAGTTGTGACAGTGCTGTGGTTTACAACTACTTACTAAAAGTGCAGAAAGAATACAAAACCTAATCCTATATATTTGAGAAAAACAGGTAAAGAACAGACCCAGTAGAGTCTGTACTTACTACATTCCATTCTGCAGGTAAAAATTTGAACTTGAATATGAATATTTTAGAAATTTCTTTTCACATTACTGAACAATTTGTTGCCGTTTAAAAACGTTCACGGCAGGCTTCATTTAAAAATAAGACTTGCTTTTGTACATTTAAGATACATCCCAGAATATGCAATGCACTTATGAATGGTTTTCAGGAAAACAGCTAATGCATAAAACAAAATATGCTGGGCCAAACATGGTGTGCAAGTTCAAAGAAGGGGTGAGGGCAACCAGTCTGATATTTTGGGGCTAGCCATAATTTTCACTGATGAAATCAGTAGTGCAAATATTCCACTGAACAAATTGATATGATCACAGCCTATTGTTTTCATAGGCCTGTTGGTCAGTGACATCTGGTAAAGATCCCTGAGTTTGTTCCCTGTCCCAACATCTGGATTTGGTAGAGAGTGCAGTCAGTTAATGAGAACTCCATGATATTTGCTATGACAATTTTGGCCCTCTCTCCTTGAAAAGCCAAGGGCACCATGTGGTAGATGAATGCTACCAATGTCTCCTTCCCTTGCTGGTTTTCCCTGCTGCTCATGGTGAGCAGTGAACTCCAGAATTCTATTTAATATAAGGAATGTTTATGGTTTTTTTATGTGCTAAATGTTGTGTCAAAGATGAATGTAGTAGGGGGGCACTGGGGCTGGGGCTGAGGTAGGAGACACAGACATATATAAGGGCTCATCAGTACCCTCAAGACCTCAGTGTCTAAAGGGAGGAGCACATGACAGGAGAGGGGGAAAAACGGAAGGGGAATCTTGAGGCCCTCTCTCTCTTCTCGGTCTTTACTAAAAGGTACACCAAGGCCTGGGAAAGACAGTTAGGAATAGAGTAGTCATGGCCCATTCCTTAATATTCCATGTTTAATAGTAAGCAGAATATAAAATGCTAGGACTGTAATACTCTTAACCCTTTTCCACAAAATGCAAGCTAGACTTGGTGCTCACGCACCTCACTTGGCTCCACTTCTCTACTGAAATCTACCACTGGGGCCAAGAAGCAACAAGTCTTGGTGATAAACTGGTAAGATTTTCCTTCTGTTAAGCTTGGATGAAATCTCTTTAGTCATTACATTTCCCACAGTGGTATGGCTCTTTGCACAGTTGCATTTACCTTGATGTCGGCACTAAAGTTATTGATTTTTTGCCACCCCGAGTTTTCCAAATGAAAGTTTGCCCATCTAAGCAGAAGCTCTTCTGGAGACAATTTCATAAGCTCCTCCAAAGTCTCACCATCTCGAAGTAAAGCAGCCAAGGCTGTAAGAAAACAAACAGATCTATGACCAGTGCATGATATGAAAATGGTCACTGCAAATATATTCAGTCTTTTGACACTGTCAAATAATACAGGTGTATAACTTGACACTATACTTAAATATGTGACACTATACTCAAATATGTAACTTGACATATACTTAAATAATTTTCACATTATTTCACATATGTATATAAATACACTCTAAATCAATGGAGTGTATGCCTGAAACTATTATCATATTGTATGCCAACTGTAATTTAAAAATAAAAAAATGATTTAAAAGAAAAAAAAAGATTAAATAAATAAATAATAGAGGCACAAAACCCAGCATGACCTATTTCTTGTTATTCAGGTACTCATAGTCTAATAAAAGACAAATGTATAGGTAGGTAATTATAAGATGATACAGATATAGACATTGTCTTATGAGAATACACAATATACAATATTACAATTTCCCCACCTTTTCCTTAATTAATTTATTTATTTATTGATTTCAGCAAGAGAGGAAGGAGAGAGAGACAGGAACATTGATTGATCTGTTCCCGTATGTGCCCTGACCAGGGATCGAACCGGCAACCTCTGTGCTTTAGGAGGACGCTCTAACCATCTGAGCGATCTGGCCAGGGCTTTCCCACCTTTTTTATTCTTCACATTCCAAATACCAAATAAATTATAGCTTTTAAGGTGAGCATTTTCACATTATTTCACATATGTATATAAATTGTCCTTGTTTAATAATATTAAAATCACAGATTTAGGGGCCGATGTTTAAAACAGTGGAGACTTTTACTTAACATTTAAAGGAACATAGAAAAATTATGGTATTTACAATGAAGTATAATTAATTAATTCCTGAAGGGTTAAACCTGTTTATAATGGAATATAATTCAACTTTATATTTTCTATAGTATCTAACATGTAAAGGCTGCTTCACAGCTTTTATTTAATTGAATGTGGAAGAAACAGAGGAGTGTTTTTTGGTAAATATTTTTACAAAAAATATGTAGAGCTTGAATGCTTCCATGGAACAGTGATTTTCAGCCTTTTCAACTTATGGGACATAGAAACTAATCGCTAAAGTTCTGTGGCACACCAAAAATATAGTTTTGTTGATGTGACAAAAAGAATAGGGATAATATTGATTCATTCACATAGTATGGCTATTGTTGTGTTGGCTGTTGTCATTTTGTTATTTGACTATTTAAGGGAAAAGAGGTCACTGCCCCTGATTAAATAGTCAGGTATTGCATGTTTTAAAAATTCTGTGGCACATCAGTTGAAAATTGCTGGCATAGAGAACTGTCTAAATTTAAGCATTGTTTTGTGAAGAAGTTGTGCAATCTTTATGCATAAAATATAATTGAGTTATGTTGATTTATATTAAACGAGATTGGAAGTGCCTGATTTCTGAAGAGATCTAAGTAATACTTATATCAGGCAAATTTTATCTTTCACAGATTCAGCTTCATGACATTTCATTTTGGCACTGAGAGATTTAAGCAACGAGAGAGATGGCATGATCATTTGTATAGAACCTTCTTTCTGCTCCCTACTCTGCCAAGTCAAAAGCTAGAAAGGATCAAACAGACTGATACCTATACACCTAAGACCCTGTCACAGATAAATCATTTGACTTATGACATGAGCTAGTGTAATTTTATTTTGTTGTCTTTTTTTTTCTCTTTCTAATGGACTTCAACTCCTTTAACAAGACCAACACCACTGTGAAGAAGGCCGGCACTTAGAAAAACTGTATTTGTTCAAATATAGGTAACTATGAGAGGATTGAAAGTTTAATTGTAATAAATTCTTGAAATGCAGAATCTTGGAATGGATAAAATTGTATAAAACAAGACTCCTGACAGATGTTATGAGACCTTGAAATACTGAGAACCCCAAATATATATTCTTTTCCAAAAAGTAACTGAGGATAGGAATGGTGATATCTGGAATAAAATATGAGTATTTGCAGTGGTGCTTACTATTTTTAAACTTTATAGGGAAGGATAATGTAGTACTTCTTAGGTTCCCATGACAATTGTATTGCATATGCTTATACATTCTACAAATTCATGATGTGTTCTAAAAACCTATGCTAGAAGAAGGATGTTTCTGCTGGTTTAGGAAATATGAGACCATCGAAGGCAGATTAGAATATTTTTAAGAGGTCTAAATTTATAATAAAATATAAAAGGAATTATAAATAATAGGAGATGGCGCACAGTGGTAGTGCTCTAGGTGGTGAAGGGGTGGGGTTTGTGTGCGCAAAGCAGAAAAGATTAGATATCAAGTTTGAGGACTTTGGGAAAATTCCTTAAACTCTCTGTGTTTTTGTGTCTTTACTGCAAAATGAATTCTCAAGTGTCAGACAAATGTTAATTACTACTAAAGAAGAAAGTTATAATTAGGCTGTTTTCCTGAATAACAGTATAGCATTACCTTATGTTAATTCTAGTTATCATCTAATCACCTCAATTAAGTGAAAGTATGACATTCTGCATGACTAGAAAAAAAAATAAAACAATAAACAATTTTCAAAATAACGACTGTGTCCCATTACCTTCATTCCTGCTCAATTCAATGTCAGCGAACAGACCAATCTTAATGATCTGCCAGAGCAGTCCCAAAACCAGATGAGGTTTCCCGGCCCGCAAATCCTCTGCACCGATGTTCACAACGTGACACCCAATAGCAGAAGCGGAGTTCAGCGCCAAGTTCAAGTTTTCCTGCAAGACAGCCAATTTACATACTTGCTTTTTGACCTTTCCATTTTTTAGGAGTCTACTTCTCCTTTCACTGAAAATAATACTTAACGAGAAAATTAAAACCTGGTACAAGTTTCAGCCACACATGATCCACAGAAAACAAATTCCAGACATGGGTATTAAAAGCATAGTTAAAACAAATCTCAGCCTTATTGCTACTGTCTTTTCCAGAACTCCTCGGGAAGTTAACTTGGTATTTTTATTTGGTCACTAAAAGGAAAGGCTGAGTGACCTGAGTAAGTATATCCATGTAGGTTGTTATATTACTAAAAATTTCTAATGAGAGGTCTATTGCATAAAGCTGAAACAGTTCTAGAAATTTCCAATCTCCACATCCTAAAAGGTGTTCTTGCCTGAGGAAATTTTGCTAACAGTCTAATACCCACTTAATGAAAAGAAAAATGTTCCATTTTTAAAATATGCTAATTAACAGCTTAAACGGAGGACGTGGCAAAAGTAGGTTTACAGTTGTAAAACCCAGTTTATTCTTATATTATTATTTAATAATTGTATTATTTTCCATACAAATAACTGTAAACCTACTTACCACACCCTGTATGTTTGCTTCTTTCTGCATGTTTGAACCATATATGTAACGAAAATAATATAGGGCTTTGGAATTAGATCTGGATTTCAAGTTCAGTTCCATCATTAATCTTGGGCAAGCTCAGAAACTTTCTGAGTCCCAGCCATCTTCCCTGTAAAATTTGGGTAACAATCCGAAACTCAAAGTTGTTGTAAGAATTATATGAGAGGAGTGACGTCACGGAAATGGCGCCGTGAGAAGCGCGTCCGACAGCTCTCTGCTAAATCACAACAAATTTATCAACTAGAAACAGAAAAATTTATCCTCGGAGCATTCCGGAGTTCCACACAAACTGAAAGCAAAAGGACTGTTATCACTTGAATCTGAGAGACGAGGGTGTGGAGGAAGCTACCGCAGCAGCGACGCTCATTCAAGCCGCGAGGGAGTGCGCCTGCGGTGAGTCAGCCCATATACTTGGGAACCGCGAGCCACCGCCAGCGGCCGCCACGAACCGCCACCGCGAGCGGCCGCCACGAGCCACTGCGCGCGCCCATCCGGTTGAGCACCGCTGACGTTCCCAGCGGCCCGCACACTGCGAGTGGGGGTCGCCGGACACCGGTGCCCGGAGCGCCCCATTCGCGCGCGTGCCTTGGGCATTCCACGCGCCCAGGGCGCCCTGCTGGCCCGCACACCCAGGGGGCTCCATTATCCTGTGCCTGGTGCGGTCCAGCCGCCAGCGGCGGGGCGAGCGGGAGAGGCTTGGGAGATTCTCTCCGTGGGCGGGGCACCTCACCCAGCCATTCAAGCTAACAATCAAGCGTTGGGGGAGGGGCGCACGCAGGCAGCCTAAAATAACTTCGGAAGCACAGCTGCGACCCAATCACTGAAATTAGCTTAACCCATAAAATCGGCGCACCCTCGGTTCTAATTGATAAGATCTCTCTCAGTTCAGCGATCCAAGACAAGAGGCGTGATATTTTTTAGTGCCTCTCGCTAAAGGGGCGGGGGCAACTTCTGATTGATAGAGCCTCCATATTCAGGGATAAACGCTAACAAGAAGGACTTGGCAGATAATAAGGACTATACTACACTAGTCGTAAGCAGAGACTAGTGCCTCTTCTTCCCTGCAAAAACAGGCTACAAAGTGTGGAAAGCCTGGGTTGAGAGGTCCAACTAAATGATAGGCGCTGAACAGTCACCTTGACAACAATTGACTCCCACCCCCGCCTGATTACACTGGAGGCCCTGACTCTCAGAGCCTTTCCCAAAGCCTTGCACTGAGTGGGGATAGAGTGGGGATTTCCCAGCTCTTTGAGCCTCTTACTCCCCAGGCAGAAGCAGTTGCAGCCTTATAGCTGGATCACCAGGCTGCTAATTCAGAAAGGGGGCACTAGGAGAGAGAATCTAGGAAAGCAAACTCTCTTATCGTTGGACCCTGCAAACGCCAACAAGCCTTTACTTCCAGCAAGACTAAAGCCAATTATATGACATTGCTATAGAATCCCATCAACTGCAAATCCCTACCTAAGAGTGACACAGGGGCAGAGCCTGGGGTACAGAGTCACCGACTAGGAAGAGGGAGAGAAAAGAAAAAGGAAGAAGTTAACCTCTCAAAATCAAGAAAAACCCACAGACTTTACAACTTGATCCACTAATTTTTTTTTTTGTTGTTGTTGTTGTTTGTTTCTTCTATCTTTTTGCCTTTATTTCCTCCACCTCGGTCCTTCTATTCTCTGCCCATCTTATGCTTCCCCTTTCTTGAACTACACTACCCATGAGTGTTGCATTTTATTTTTCTTCTTCATCCTCACCCTCCTTTAAGGTTATACTCCAAAACACTTAACTCTCACTCTCTCCTCTTTTGTTTTTTTTTTGTTATTTTTTTGTCTTGCTTTATTTTGTTTTTTTCTCCTCCTATTTTATTTCTTCCTTCATTTTTCTCTTTTTCTTATTTTTTCCTTTCTATTCGTTTTTTCTTTTCTCATTTTACTTTCCTCCCATATAATCCTCAATCACGAACAAATTAGTTAATTTGGGACTCAAGGCTTTTTTTTGGCTTTATTTCTCTTTTTTGCTTTTGTTTTTATTTTTTTTCTCTTGTTTGTTTATTTTTGTGGCATTTTGGGTCCTCCCAACCCAAGGTCTCCATTGTATTTAGTCTTCGCTCCACTTAATACAACAGATTTTTACTTATTATTTTTATTTTTTCTTCTTTATTATTCTTTTTTGGTCCTTTTTTCTGATTCCCTCTTATCCCTCTCATTATATCTCTTAGTTGACCATCACTTACAAGCAAATCATCTTATGCTTGTCTAAGATTTTCTTCCTTTTTTTTTTTTTTTTGCATTCAGTAGGTCCCTACTCCCTTTTTTTTGCCCCTTGAACTCCTCACCCCAAATCAGGCCCTCCATTATAGGCATGATATTTCCCTGAGGAGGGGAGAGGAGGGAAAGAGAAGAGAGAAAAAAAGGGGGAAATAATAAATTATTACTGTTTTTTTGTGGGGTGTTTTACCCTTTAATTTTTTTTCTTTTTACTCTTTATTAATTCTAATTACTGCTATCAATAAGACCACCTTCAGATGCCGATAAGAAAGAGGAAATAGAATATTATGGATACAAAAGAAAGAGAGGTAACACAAATAGATGTGGAAAAATCTATGGAGAAAAGACTTAACATATTGGAAGCCTTGGAGCTAAATGACAGAGAATTTAAAATAGAAATCTTAAAAATACTCAGAGATATACAAGAAAACACAGAAAGGCAATATAGGGAGATCAGAAAACAACTCAATGAACACAAAGAATATATTACCAAGGAAATTGAAACTATAAAAACAAATCAAACAGAAATGAAAAACTCAATTCACGAGCTGAAAAACGAGGTAACAAGCTTAGCTAACAGAACAGCCCAGATTGAAGATAGGATTAGTGAAATAGAAGACAAACAACTTGAGGCACAACAGAGAGAAGATGAAAGAGACTCAAAAATAATAAAAAATGAGAAAGCCCTACAGGAATTGTCTGACTCCATCAGAAAGAATAACATAAGAATAATAGGTATATCAGAGGGAGAAGAGAAAGAAAATGGAATGGAGAATATACTCAAACAAATAATAGACGAGAACTTCCCAAGCCTGTGGAAGGAACTAAAGCCTCAAATTCAAGAAGCAAACAGAACACCAAGTTTTCTTAACCCCAACAAACCCACTCCAAGGCACATCATAATAAAGATGACACAAAACAATGACAAAGAAAAAATTCTCAAGGCAGCCAGGGAAAAGAAGAGTACAACATATAAAGGAAGGCCTATTAGATTATCATCAGATTTCTCAGCAGAAACTCTACAAGCTAGAAGAGAGTGGACCCCAATATTTAAAGCCCTGAAAGAGAGGAACTTTCAGCCAAGAATACTATACCCATCAAAGCTATCCTTCAAGTATGAAGGAGATATAAAAACATTCACAAATACAGAAAAGATGAGAGAATTTATCAACAGAAAGCCCCCACTCCAGGAAATACTAAGGGGGGTTTTCCAACCAGATTCAAAGAACAAAAGAAAACAACACCACAAGTAACAGCTCCACCAAGAACACAATAAAACCAAACTTAAACTGTGACAACAAAGGAAAAAAAGGGGGGAGAGGATGGAGATTAACAGTAGCAAAGGATGATGAAGTACAGAAATACTTATAAGATAGGGTACTACAATGAATATGGTAGGTACCCTTTTCATTACTTAATGGTAACCACCCTTAAAAAAACCACCACAAAAACACTTGACTTAAAAAAGGTAGCAACAGAGGAAAGAAGTATGGAACACAAACAAACAAAAACAAATGATAGAAAAACAAAAGAGAAGAATCAAACTAGATACAAAACTAACAGAAAGCAATTTATAAAATGGCAGTAGGGAACCCACAAGTGTCAATAATTACACTAAATGTAAATGGATTAAACTTACCAATAAAAAGACACAGAGTAGCAGAATGGATTAAAAAAGAAAATCCAACTATATGCTGCCTACAAGAAACACATCTAAGCAACAAGGATAAAAACAAATTCAAAGTGAAAGGCTGGAAAACAATACTCCAAGCAAACAACACCCAAAAAAAAGCAGGTGTAGCAATACTCATATCTAATAATGCTGACTACAAGACAGAAAAAGTACTCAGAGACAAAAATGGTCATTTCATAATGATTAAGGGGAAGTTGAATCAAGAAGACATAACAATCCTTAATATATATGCACCAAACCAAGGAGCACCAAAATATATAAGACAGCTACTTATTGACCTTAAAACAAAAACTGACAAAAATACAATCATACTTGGAGACCTCAATACACCGCTGACGGCTCTAGATCGGTCATCCAAACAGAGAATCAATAAAGATATAGTGGCCTTAAACGAAATACTAGAACACCTGGATATGATAGACATCTACAGGACACTTCATCCCAAAGCGACAGAGTATACATTTTTCTCTAGTGTACATGGATCATTCTCAAGAATTGACCATATGTTGGGCCACAAAGACAATATCAGCAAATTTAGAAAAATTGAAATTGTACCAAGCATATTTTCTGATCATAAAGCCTTGAAACTAGAATTCAACTGCAAAAAAGAGGGGGGAAAACCCACAAAAATGTGGAAACTAAACAACATACTTCTAAAAAATGAATGGGTCAAAGAAGAAATAAGCACAGAAATCAAAAGATATATACAGACAAATGAAAATGAAAATACGACATAACAGAATCTCTGGGATGCAGCAAAAGCAGTAATAAGAGGAAAGTTCATATCACTTCAGGCCTATACGAACAAACAAGAGAGAGCCGAAGTAAACCACTTAACTTTACACCTTAAGGAACTAGAAAAAGAAGAACAAAGACAACCCAAAACCAGCCGAAGAAAGGAGATAATAAAAATCAGAGCAGAAATAAATGAAATAGAGAACAGAAAAACTATAGAAAAAATCAATAAAACAAGGAGCTGGTTCTTTGAAAAGATCAACAAAATTGACAAACCCTTGGCAAGACTCACCAAGGAAAAAAGACACAGGACTCAAATAAATAAAATCCAAAATGAAAGAGGAGAGATCACCACAGACATCATAGAAACACAAAGAATTATTGTAGAATACTATGAAAAATTATATGCCACCAAATACAACAATCTAGAAGAAATGGATAAATTCCTAGAACAATACAACCTTCCTAGACTGAATCATGAAGAAGCAGAAAGCCTAAACAGACCAATCAGCAGGGAGGAAATAGAAAAAACTATTAAAAATCTCCCCAAAAATAAAAGTCCAGGCCCAGACGGTTATACTAGTGAATTCTATCAAACATTCAAAGAAGACTTGGTTCCTATTCTACTCAAAGTCTTCCAAAAAATTGAAGAAGAAGCAATACTTCCAAACACATTTTATGAGGCCAACATAACCCTCATACCAAAACCTGGCAAGGATGGCACAAAGAAAGAAAACTACAGACCAATATCTCTAATGAATACAGATGCTAAAATACTAAACAAAATACTGGCAAACCGAATACAACAACATATTAAAAAAATAATACATCATGATCAAGTGGGATTCATCCCAGAATCTCAAGGATGGTTCAACATACGCAAAACGGTTAACGTAATACACCATATCAACAAAACAAAGAACAAAAACCACATGATCTTATCAACAGATGCAGAAAAGGCTTTTGATAAAATACAACACAATTTTATGTTTAAGACTCTCAACAAAATGGGTATAGAAGGAAAATATCTCAACATGATAAAGGCCATATATGATAAACCATCAGCCAACATCCTATTAAACGGCAGAAAACTGAGGACTTTCTACCTTAAATCAGGAACAAGACAGGGTTGTCCACTCTCTCCACTCTTATTCAACGTGGTGCTAGAAGTTCTGGCCAGAGCAATCAGACAAGACAAAGAAATAAAAGGCATCCATATTGGAAAAGAAGAAGTAAAGCTATCACTTTTTGCTGATGATATGATCCTATACATCGAAAACCCGAAGGACTCCACAAAAAGATTATTAGAAACAATAAACCAATACAGTAAGGTCGCAGGATACAAAATTAACATACAAAAGTCCATAGCCCTTCTATATGCCAACAATGAAATATTAGAAAACGAACTCAAAAAAATAATCCCCTTCACGATTGCAACAAAAAAAATAAAATACCTAGGAATAAACATAACAAAGAACGTAAAGGACCTATATAATGAAAATTACAAAGCATTGTTAAGGGAAATCGAAAAAGATACAATGAGATGGAAAAATATTCCTTGTTCTTGGATAGGAAGAATAAATATAATCAAAATGGCCATATTACCCAAAGCAATATACAAATTTAATGCAATTCCCATCAAAATCCCTATGAGATTTTTTAAAGAAATGGAACAAAACATCATCAGATTTATATGGAACTATAAAAAACCCCGAATAGCCAAAACAATCCTAAGGAAAAAGAATGAAGCTGGGGGCATTACAATACCTGACTTTAAACTATATTATAGGGCCACGATAATCAAAACAGCATGGTATTGGCAAAAAAATAGACACTCAGACCAATGGAACAGAATAGAAAGCCCAGAAATAAAACCACATATATATGGTCAAATAATCTTTGATAAAGGGGCCAACAACACACCATGGAGAAAAGAAAGCCTCTTCAACAAATGGTGTTGGGAAAACTGGAAAGCCACATGCAAAAGAATGAAACTCGACTACAGCCTGTCCCCGTGTACTAAAATTAATTCAAAATGGATCAAAGACCTAAATATAAGACCTGAAACAATAAAGTACATAGAAGAAGACATAGGTACTAAAATCATGGACCTGGGTTTTAAAGAACATTTTATGAACTTGACTCCAATGGCAAGAGAAGTGAAGGCAAAGATAAATGAATGGGACTACATCAGAATTAAAAGTTTTTGCTCAGCAAGAGAAACTGATATCAAAATAAACAGACAGCCAACTATATGGGAACTGATATTTTCAAACGACAGCTCAGATAAGGGTCTAATATCCAAAATTTACAAAGAACTCATAAAACTCAACAACAAACAAACAAAGAATCCAATAAAAAAATGGGAAGAGGACATGAACAGACACTTCTCCCAGGAAGAGATACAAATGGCCAGCAGATATATGAAAAGATGCTCAGCTTCATTAGTTATTAGAGAAATGCAAATCAAAACTACAATGAGATACCACCTCACTCCTGTTAGATTAGCTATTATCAACAAGACGGGTAATAGCAAATGTTGGAGAGGCTGTGGAGAAAAAGGAACCCTCATTCACTGTTGGTGGGACTGTAAAGTAGTACAACCATTATGGAGGAAAGTATGGTGGTTCCTCAAAAAACTGCAAATAGAACTACCTTATGACCCAGCAATCCCTCTACTGGGTATATACCCCAAAACCTCAGAAACATTGATACGTGAAGACACATGTAGCCCCATGTTCATTGCAGCACTGTTCACAGTGGCCAAGACATGGAAACAACCAAAAAGTCCTTCAATAGAAGACTGGATAAAGAAGATGTGGCACATATACACTATGGAATACTACTCAGCCATAAGAAATGATGACATCAGATCATTTACAGCAAAATGGTGGGATCTTGATAACATTATAAGGAGTGAAATAAGCAAATCAGAAAAAAACAAGAACTACATGATTCCATACATTGGTGGAACATAAAAATGAGACTAAGAGACATGGACAAGAGTGTGGTGGTTACCAAGGGTGGGGGGGGGGAGGGAGGACATGGAAGGGAGGGAGGGAGAGAGTTAGGGGGAGGGGGAGGGGCACAGAGAACTAGATAGAGGGTGACGGAGGACAATCTGACTTTGGGCGAGGGGTTTGCAACATAATTTGATGACAAAATAACCTAGACATGTTTTCTTTGAATATATGTACCCTGATTTATTAATGTCATCCCATTACCATTAATAAAAATTTATTAAAAAAAAATTAGTACTAATCTTTTAGAAGTTTGTACTGATATTGTTATTGCTATTCAAGTTATTGTATATCTGTACTTTGAATGATTTACCACCTGATTTGTAACTTATAGATATGAATTAACTGTTATCTGGAAATATGTAACCATAGTAAAACAAAATATCATGTAATTGTAACTTAGTGTGTGTGCATAAAAAGAAAGCTAGACCAGCATTTGGCAGAGATGCCTGGCAGTAAATGCTAACGAGAGAATAAAGAGAAAATAAAGGAAAAAAAAAAAAAGAATTAAATGAGAAGATGCAAGTACAGAGCCTAGAGTCTGGAGCACAGTCCTCAGGTAGTAGTAACATAGAAGACAGAGGGGAAAACAGTGCATACCTGAATGATGAAGGGTGTAAGTTTCTTCTTGTTGATTGCTCTTTCATCAATTGTATCAGGAACCGAAAGGTTTATCATTTTACTGAAACAAAATTTTAAAATGAGTTCATTTATTTATTTATGGCGTGATATTGGTTAATGAAATAATAGTTTCAAGCATATAATCCTATGACATGGAGTGATTTATTTTTAAAGTCTGTAAAAATTTACAAATATTTCAAGGCTTATTATATCTTTCATGTAATCTCAAAAAATAAATCCAATATATGATTTTTATCATATTGATCACCAAAAATCTATATATACACAAATATATAAACATATATATTAAAATATATATAAAGTACAAATTAAAAATTATCAAAATGTTTACAGTAGTTGAATACTTCTAAGTTGGAGATTGTGCCCATTTTCTCATTTTATTTTTAAAATATTTTCCACATTCTTTTATAAAAATGAGTAACTTGAATATTGAGAAAAATTTTACTGAATAAATGTTAAAACCACTGTGCCACCGCCCGGTCAGGCCTAAAATATACTTTTCTGCATAGGAAAGATGCTGCTTTCCATGCAAAACTTAAATATTAAGTAAATAGTACCATGTTATTATTTCTCTCTATTAAAATACACGAGGAATTATTTCTTTAGCACTTATAAATGACAAAATAAGAGGATTTCCTATATATAAAAAAATTAATTTTTCAAACACGCAAAATGACCTTATTGCCAAAAGAAATCTTATGTATTGTATACTGTCATATAAAATCTATTTATTGCACTGTTCTAAACACTCTGTATGGATGTAGTCACTTGCTCAACACTCACAACAGCCCTATGAGGAGAGCACAATATATGGATCATAATAGATGTGAAGTGAAATGGAAAGGGACTGAAATCTTGATTACAGTTACAAAGCTACTGAGTGGCAGAGCCTGATTATGAGCGCAGGCAGAGTGATTATAGGGCATGCTTTTAACCCTTGTGGTACACTGCCTTTATAAATAGGGACATCAACTGACAAAGTGTTGATTATCTTACATCATTTCTGCCAAGATACTGTTGGCTCTAGGGTAACAGCAGTGACAAATGCATTTTTCAAAAACAAGTAATTGGAGAGTGAAAACTGAAGGCTTTTTTTTTTTCTTTTGGAAGCTATGATACGTTAGGATAAAAAAATACTGGCACATTTAAGTTCAACAAAGTTGTAATATTCTAGTTCCGTGATGGCGAACCTTTTTATAAAAACCGCCCACTTTTGCAGTGCTGGTCAACCTGGTCCTTCCCGCCCACTAGTGGGTGTTTCAGCTTCCATGGTGGGCAGCAGCTCTGCCCTTTGGTTGCTCCGCTACTGCCCACCATGAAAGCTGGGGGAGGGACCAGGTTGACCAGCACTGCAAAAGTGGGCGGTTTATATAAAAAGGTTCGCTATCACGGTTCTAGTTGCTCAATGATGAGAAGAAATTTAAAGCTGAGACAGAGCTTCCTTATAAAGAGGCTCCCAGGCTAAATGACTGAGTTTTAGGTTCATGTTTTGGTGGTACTTTCACAGACAGACCTAGAGAAGAAATGAAATGGGCAAAAGCAAGACAGTTTTCAATTCTGTTTCCCAAGATGAAGCTGTCAAGCATCCAGAAAAAAGTACATTAATTACGTGGAACACTATCTTTGGAAACTTGGATATAAAATAAGGCAACATCTTACCAAAGCACAATTCCGTCACCAACAGCTTTGAACAGGTCATCGGTATTGGGGTTCATTGGTATAACATGTCGGCAATCAGGATCATTTTCCAAAGCTTTGTTTATCCAGTTAACAAAAGCATATTTTTCTTCCTCTAAAATTATGTTGAATAATAAG
The DNA here is from genome assembly GCF_036850765.1 of Saccopteryx bilineata. Classification (NCBI taxonomy): domain Eukaryota; kingdom Metazoa; phylum Chordata; class Mammalia; order Chiroptera; family Emballonuridae; genus Saccopteryx; species Saccopteryx bilineata. The sequence continues at coordinate 34,093,799 of NC_089502.1, forward strand.
AAATTACTTCATATTCTAGGTCAAATATGACTGTAAAGCTGAAAATAATTTTTCAGTAATGCTGAATGTTAATGTGTTACAAACATGTGGTGATCCTCTTTGGAAACCCAGGCACTTGAAGGCAAACCAGTGGCTATTAGGAATGATAAAATTAACAACAACAACAACAACAACAAAAAACCCCAGCACATTTAACTGATTCTTAGAAAATTTAGTGACAAAAATTTTTTAAATCACTTTTCTATTACTGTAGAACTCTGCTACCATAAAGCTTCTCATTGCACAGATTGCATCATGTGTCTTGCAAGCTAACAAAGCCGTGCAATAAATACTTATAATGCCTTTATGGCAAGGCTAAGTCGCAAGTCCAAACACATGTGGCAAAAGACTTCTGTAGTCTTAGGAGGCAGTGTTTTTCTAGAGACCTTCCTTGGCATGATAGCATGCACCCACTTAGTTCATTGTGTTCACTTAATGCACATGGAAGTATCACCTGAGTAAGAATGCTGTGTTCCTTCACTGGAGAGCTCTGACGTTCCTCCCAGGGCACAAATCCCTTCTTTCCTGTTGATTGCTTTGCGGAAGGTTTTAGCAATATCACTGCTTTTCACCTCTTGGAAAATCTGTTAATTAAAATATATTGTCGAGTCACAATTAATTTTAAAGTAGGCAGAACAATAAGCATATTTTCCTTCTTTAATTCTCTGATCACTTAAAATTTCCACCATAGGTGATGAGTGTTAAAAAAGATGGAGAACGAGGCTTGAGTTTTTAAAGTGCTGAACAAGTACAATACTGCTACTGAAAATGAAGCGCCAGAAAGCCAACTGTACACACTTGTCAAAAACACGGAGTGCCACATGCAGTGAATCCACTTTAAGCTGAAAACTAGTGGGGGTCAAAGGCATGAGTAAATCTGTTAATTTTCTATGAAAAAGGGACACTGCTCTTTACCTGGAAAGAAGAGGTTGAAGGATTCCCTTTCTTTAACCACAATTTTTAGTGCAAAGAAACATGAAATTTTATGACTCAACCAAAAAAACTATTTATTGATGTAAGAGTTTGTTTAATCAAAATGTATAGAATAATAAAGCAAAAAGAATGCGTTACATTGGCAGCAATAGATGATTACTGAAAATAAACACAGAAAAGGGGCTTTTCAGTGATTGTCTTGTTTGTGCATTTATGAAGCCCAGCTTCTCTGCACAACAAAGAATGTGGTTAACTAAATGAAGCTGCACATTCTCATTGTACAAGAGCGGGGTGTAGCAAAGCACACGTCACACCCTACTATCACCATTTGATTAAATAAATGGACATTCTAAAGGACCATCGATATACAGTGTGTTTGTAAAGTCATGGTGCACTTTTGACTGGTCACAGGAAAGCAACAAAAGATGATAGAAATGTGAAATCTGCACCAAATAAAAGGAAAACTCTCTCAGTTTCATACCTATTCAGTGCAGTTCGATGTGGGCTCACGCACAGATTTTTTAGGGCTCCTTAGGTAGCTATCCCGTATAGCCTCTACAGACTTCACTGACTGATGGCCTACCAGAACAGGGTTTCTCCACCAAACTGCTGGTTTCCTTCAACAGCTTATCCCATCAAGTAATGTTATTCCTATGTGGTGGCGCTTCGTTATAAATGCGCCGATATTCACGTTGCACTTTGGTCATGGATTCGAATTTAGCCAGTTACAGAACACACTGAACTTTCCTCTGTACCGTCCACATCTCGACTGGCACGGCCGTGGGCTGCTCCGCTGTAAACATGGTGTTACGTCATCATCTGCGCATGCGCACATGCTGCCACATCATCCTACAGAAACTGGGAGGGTTTTCCTTTTATTTGGTGCAGATTTCACATTTCTATCGTCTTTTGTTGCTTTCCTGTGACCGGTCAAAAGTGCACCATGACATTACGGACACACTGTATTTCTTTAATGCTAGAATTTACCTAACCCGAAATTTACTCCTGATCTACCAGTGTGCAAGGCTAAATTAGCCACTGCTAGCAAAACAAGAGCAAGATACAGCATCTTCACAAATATTGCTTTAAAAGATGTTTAGAACACGTAAGTGCACTTATCAGAAGTAACTTATGGCCCTAATGGAAAATTTGCTGAACGAAGAGAAAATAACTCAAAGGACTTTAGCATTATTGATAAGTATGTATTCTCTCTCTCACACACACACTCATCTCAAGAAGTGCAGCCTACATTTGAAATCCACAGAACCAGTTCAGTTCTACGTTGCATCTGGGAGAGCAAGCATGAGCAGAAGCTGAAACTGAAATCTGGCCTATGCCCCACTAACCAGGCCCGCTGTATGTCTTGCACTAGACTGTGTAAGGCAGAAAGCAGGAGTGCCTTTTAATGTTTTAGTCTTTCTAGGGGGACAACCCTTTTGTAACTAATCCACCTAGAGAGTGACTTTTTACAACTGGTAGAAAAGTTGCTGTTGGTGTTATTAGCAGCCTTATCACAAAATCATCTTTTCCTATTGCTTTCTTAAATCCTGACTTTCATTGGATTTATAATCCCAATTCTATATAGAAAAACAGTAAGCATTAAGTTTTACAAAATCAAGCTTATTCAATCTCTATAGCTGGAATTTCATACTATATCTGTAATTTCAGAGGTAAAATTTTAGAATGGATGTGTGTGTGGATGTCTATATCCGTATATGTAGATAGATTACCCACCCCCACTACTCTAAATACTGCACACAGCTAGTGAAATCACTCTCCTTTCTTTCTGGCTTCCTTGACTCCTGTAGTGAGAAGCTGGCTCATGCATTCTGGGTAATTTTCCAATTATTAAAATTAATTTTACTTATACTCTGATTTTTTAATCCAACTTCATTAAAAAAAATTTATTTATTGATTTGAGAGAGTGAGAAAGAGAAACATCAATTTGTTGTTCCACTTGTTTATGTATTCATTGGTTGATTCTTTTATGCTCCCTGACTGGGGACTGAACCCACAACCTTGGCATATCAGGATGGTGCTTTATCCAACTGAACTACCCGGCCAGGGCAAATCCAACTTCAATTTCATTCAATTTACCTTAACTTCCAAGCCAAGATTATACAACACAATGGTTATCTTGGAATGCAGCAGTTTTAACTGGGATGCATTTAGCTCCCACAGCTCCTCCTTTGATAACTATTTATAGGTTCAGTGGAGAAACAATATTGACCGTTCTACCTCATTGTGAACTCTATTTCATTTAGTAAAACATTGTCCAGTAAACTAAAATCTAAAATTTGTACGTTTCCCCATGATCAAGCAGTGGAATGACAGAAAAAATGTCCAAAATGTCACTGCCTCAGAATGACAAATGAAAATTTATTTTTATTACAAATACTTTTGTTTCAAGAATCATTTGCTTCTTTTTTTTAATTATTTTTATTTATTTATTCATTTTAGAGGGAGGAGAGAGAGAGAGAGAGAGAGAGAAGGGGGGAGGAGCAGGAAGCTTCAACTCCCATATGTGCCTTGACCAGGCAAGCGCAGGGTTTCGAACCGGCAACCTCAACATTCCAGGTCGACGCTTTATCCACTGCGCCACCACAGGTCAGGCCTCGTTTGCTTCTTAAAATCAGGTTGTTACCATGATTATAATTTTAACTAAAAATAAATCTATATCCATATACATCACGGAAAAGAGAAACGATACAAATAGTAATAATAAGAAGAATGTATGCTGTGCGATATTGTAATGCAATTACTTACATGGCTCCAGTTAAACTCCCAGCGCTCAGAAATAACATTCAAACGTGCAGTTAAAGTAGTTAAATTTTAATTGTCTTAGAAAAGTTACAGGACCTTCATTTTCTAAATATTTAAAAAATTTATTGCAGCCAAGCTCAAAATTTCAGTTTTATAGTACTTCTCTCTGTTCTTTAGATTAAACAAGTTAAAAGATAAAAATATAATTGAAGATTTATGTATCCCTTACATTGGTTCACTACATGGGAATTTGCATTTTATCTGTTACTTTAGAAAAGAAATGGCTCTAGTGGATAACAAAGCTTTTTGAGTCTAAGCCTTAGCTTGACAAGAATCTCTGAAAACAGATAACACAAACACAAGGCCAACTACTGTGCTGGAGACTTCTCAATGAATATTTTCAATGCTGCCCATTGTGATACTAATGACTCACTGTCTGGTGCTGTTTTCCCTGGAAGAGGAAGGACTTGCCTTATCATGTGTGAACGAACTCCTGGGGTGCATTGCTCGCTCTGGATCGACAAGTCTTTGCCAGTCTCATTTATGGAATATATATGTTTCTTATTCCTTTAAAAGTTCTATCTCCTTTTCCTCAAAAAATTACAAATGGATCTGCCTTTTAACCCAGCCATCCTACTTTTAGGAATATATCCTAAGAACATCAAATCGGTGATTCAGAAGAAGAAATGCACCCCCATGTTTATTGCAGCATTGTTCACAATAGCCAACATCTGGAAACAGCCCAAGTGTCCGTCAGTGGAGAATAGGATTAAAAAGCAGTGGTACATATACACAATGGAATACTATGGGGCCGTGAAAGAGAAGGAAGTTTTACCTTTTGTGACAACATGGATGGACCTGGAAACTATTATGTTAAGTGAAATAAGCCAGGCAGAGAAAGAAAAATATCATATGACTCCTTTGAGGAATCCAATGAACAATGTGAACTGAACAATGTGAACTGAGCAACAGAACAGAGGCAGAGGAGAGATCAAAGGGACCAGAGGGAAAGCGGTCAGAGGGAAAGTGGAAGAGAAGATGGAATCAGAGAAGGGAAAGAGATTAGTGAAATTATATATATATATAACACAGCATTATAGAGAACAGGACAGCAAATCCTGGAGGGAAGGGGGGAAGGCATTGGGGAAAGGGAGCAAGGAGGGGCCGAGGGGAACATGGGGGTGGGGGAGAGATATTCGGTGGGACACTTGAATCTATGTAAACACAATAAATTAAAATCAATAAAAATTTTAGAAAAGTTCCATCTCCTTTCTAGCTCAGCACAGAGCTAGTGGCCAAACCAAAAAAAGAGAAAAAGTCCAGAGGCATAGAACTTAAGAAGGAAATATTTCAGAAAGAATTGCAACAAACAAACAAACAAAAGACCAAAAACAAACAAAAAAACCTGACTGGCTTCCAGTGTTTGAGGCTTGTTTTCAAAGTATCAGCTTTAAATTTTTACTTTTTTTTTTAATCTGTTGTAGGCCTAAACTTAATAATAAGAGGAAAAGAACCCTGCTCTTTTTTAAAAATGGAAATAACTATCAACAACTAACACCTACATAGCATTTGTTATATGCCTGGCACCGTTCTAAGCACTTTACTTATATGAAGTTATTTAATCCTATGAGGTTGGTACTATTAGTAAAAGTTTTCAAACAGGTGAACAACTCACTACTGTTTAGCAAAAGCAAGTTTCTCACTGTGAAAATAAGAGTTTAGTGCACACATTTCTGCTGAAAGAAGTTATTGTACCAGTGTTTATAGATGCAGGAAAATAACCCCCACTTATTATCTTTTTAATAATATATTTATAAGCACAAAAACCAAGTAATTTAACTTTGACATACAAGAAACAAAAATGGCATATGACATTTGATTTTAACATTTGAAGTTTACATATAATTTGGAGACTTATATTCTTCTCCAAAATAACAAACACAAAAAACTGCTTTTGTTTGTATTCTGGTTTGCATGAACAACACTTAAGCAGCAATTTAAATGAAAAAAAGAATGCTAATATGCACCAACAAGTGTATTTCTATTTCCTTATGTTAATACCTGACAAGAATTTCGCACTTTGTCTTTCTCTGATAACTAAGATCTCTCCATATGATAGTTTGTAGGCTGTTTCATTGATCACAAAGCAGAAGGGAGTGAACAGACATTTGCTTGAATGCTCATCTTTTTTTCAGTACAGTCATTATGGTATCATTCTGAAATTTTAGGCAGGTTATTTTTACTGTCTTTCATATTTCAAATTTCTTGAATAGAAGGAAGATGACTGGGAAAAGCCACTAATCCCCTGAGTAATGTTGTGCACGTCACTTCCTTTTTCAGGAACTCAAGTTTTGTTGTTTTTAAAATTTGAAAAATAGAGTATAAATATATTGATTCCTTCCTATTCTAAACTGTCCATTTTAACCAATAATGTTTTTATTAATGGTTTGCTTAAAAAATCTCTGGTGATGCCAAAATTATTATGCATGCTACTTTTCAAGAATATACTAAGGGAATCATACCTCCTCACTTAAAGGCTACAAAAACAGCTGTGTAGAGTCTGCAAAATTTCAAAATATACAAAATTGTTTCCCTAAGATTATTCTTCTCAAAGACACTTTAATAATTTAATCTTAACAATACTGACACACTGCAAATCCTAATGATTTAAGTCTGTTTTTTCTAGATTCAAAAATTCTGAGCAGCAAATTATATAAAAATAACCAATCACAGTCAACTACTCTGAGCTGCTTTAAATTCACAATTAAACATGCAGTAAAACGGTGGCAAGTTATGCATTAGAGGACATGCAAGTGCTCATATTGCAAGTCATCTCAACTTACTGTTGAACATAGAATTCAAAACAAAAGGCTTTGGCAATAACTGGAGACAAAAACTGTGGGGAGGAAATCAGTATTTCAAAAGAAGGTGGCAAGGACTATATCAATATAATTATGACACACATTTGTATATATTTTTAAAACAGTAACAATCCCAACCCCCCAAAACATTATCAACTGAGTAGACATCATTCCTAAGTCAATTTGTTTCTTGAACTCTTATGTTGCTCTTAAAAAAGGTTAATTCTACTTAGAGAGAACATATCAGAATATCAGTTGCTGGGGTTACTGATGGGATATATGTTATCTTGGGGCAAAAATAAACCATAAAAAGGGCAAATAAGCATGCTAGAAAGTTTGTGATAAATATTAGGCACTGATTTACAAATACTATAAGGAATGCCTAATTAGATCTAGTCAAACTCAGTCTTTAATAATAAAAACAATAAAATCTTATGGGTGTTCTTTTTTTGACAGTCAATATTATTTTACATTAGTTTCAGATGTACAGCATAGTGGTCAGACCATTATATAATTTATAAGCTGATTCCTCTAATAATTCAAGTACCCACCTGGCACCATACAGAGTAATTACAATATTATTATTGACCATGTTCTTAAAGGTGCTCTTTAAAATTTTTTATTTATTGATTTTAGAGAAAGAAGAAGGGAGAGAAGATGAGAGAGATAGATAAATAGATATGTATCAATTTGTTATTCCACTTATTTTTGCATTCATTGGTTGATTCTTGTATGTGCCCTGACTGGGATCAAACCCACAACCTTGGCACATCAGGGCAATGCTTTAACTTAATGAGCAACCCTGCCAGGGCTTAAAGGTGTTCTTAATTGAGGGAAGAATCAACAGCTATGTTTTAAACATACATCTTGAATAAACTTTGTCAATGAATATGGACTGGAAAATGGCATACGTCCAGAAAGTCTAGACCTCACTTGCCACCACCTAAAATCATTAGGCTTCAACAGTGAGTGCTACACACACTATCCAAGGACTGAGTATGGAACAATAAACCAGGTGTTGAGGGGGTCAAAAAATGAAGAAACCAGGCCCTATCCTTGAAGAATATTATTTTATGATACTAGAGAAGAACACAAGAATTTTAAATGCCTCTTCCAATGAACTAAAAAGATATGCTTCTAACTTTTAATTATCAAAATTATCATCCTAGAGAAAATGTAACAGCTAAACACTAGTACCACAAGAGTAGTGAAACATCTTTTTAATCAGAAAGTTCAACTCAGGAAACTTCCCAGTCTGTGAGTCAGAGTGTATCATTAAAATTTGGGAACACACTGTTCACAGAGGGAGAGAGAAAGAGCACTTCAAGGATGTCAATTAGCACCTTGAAAAATGCCCTTTAATGAAGCCCCGAAGGAGATTATTCATCTTACAAAGTGGGGAGTGTTATAACTTTATGTTAGTGCTCTTTCTCTCAATTTTTAAAAGATATTCTAATGGCTAAAAGAACTAACTAAATTTAGTGGACAGGATGAGAGAAATTTTATTCGTTATAATAGTACTAATCTGATATATTTAGGAACTTAATACAATGGTACATATGACTATATGATCCCACTATATTAAAGGAACAATCATTACTTATAAAAATGGTGCATTTTCCACATACTTACATAAACAAATTCGTCAAAACTTATCTTTCCATCTTTATTTCTGTCACCATCCAGCATGAGTTTTTGAATAATTTCTCTCACTTTATATCCTGGTAATGGCATATTAGCTTCCTTGAAAAGCTCATGGAGTTCATAGTCACAAATGAATCCATTGCTGTTGAGATCTTTGTAAAAAAGAAGAGCAAACAAAAAAGAAAATAAGTTTTAGAAAAAAAATTAATTAACATTTTTTTTCGTCCTTTAAGACTCAGTTCTTGAACTCACCTAAATATAATCATTTTTTTTTATTGTTTGGTATGGTAGATTGTTTGAAAGGGAAAAGCAAATTTTAACAGAAAGAGCAAGGTTTTACATCATGTATCCTGTATATTAAACAGTGTATAAGTAGCTTTGCTTAAAATTGCAACCCAAGTATTGATAAAGCACAGGTGTTTAATAAAATCAGTATTAAATCATGAAGCTAATAGAAATTTTAAAAAGAATTAATAGATTGTATACCAATAAAATGCTGGTATGGTATAAGACATTTTGTACCGTATCCATTTGGATATTTTATTCTTTCATTAATCTAATTCTAATAGAATCATTTTATGAATTAATGCTGATTGTATCACTTAGAAAACACACCTGAAATTAAGCTTCCATCTTCAGTACCAATTTTTTAAGAGTTAATGTTAATAAACATTAGTCCAAAACAAATAGAGTTCATAAAAATAATTGCAGTTCTGGCCCTGGCCGGTTGGCTCAGCGGTAGAGCGTCGGCCTAGCGTGCGGAGGACCTGGGTTCGATTCCCCGCCAGGGCACACAGGAGAAGCGCCCATTTGCTTCTCCACCCCTCCGCCGCGCTTTCCTCTCTGTCTCTCTCTTCCCCTCCCGCAGCCAAGGCTCCATTGGAGCAGAGATGGCCCGGGCGCTGGGGATGGCTCTGTGGCCTCTGCCTCAGGCGCTAGAGTGGCTCTGGTTGCAATATGGCGACGCCCAGGATGGGCAGAGCATCGCCCCCTGGTGGGCAGAGCTTCGCCCCTGGTGGGCGTGCCGGGTGGATCCCAGTCGGGCGCATGCAGGAGTCTGTCTGACTGTCTCTCCCCGTTTCCAGCTTCAGAAAAATGAAAAAATGAAAAAAAAAAATAATTGCAGTTCTGAGTAATGCAAATGTTTAACATGATTCTATAAAAAACTTTTTATTGTGCTAGTAGAGTTTTAGCAGAGTATGTATCTCAGTAGTGATGATGCTTAATCTGAAACTGTTAAAAACAAAAACAACTGATCAATGACCAAAAGTTAATTTAAAGGGAGCAAGGGAGACAGGACTAGTGTACTGAGGATTATAATCACATAGGTATATATATATATATGTGTGTATATATATACACACACACACACACACACACACATATATTAATAGCAATTTCAAATACTTACTGTTCAACAGTGCTTTTTATCCCTTATGTCCCCAGTCATTTTCATGTAAAATTTAATTATTATAATAAAAGGAAACAACCAGAATAGAGAAATGACCCAAGATGATCATGGCACTGTTCAAGAAAATGTTTTGTGAATAATCTATTTGATACATTACCTAAAAACTATTTAGCAAGTACTGTTTTGGGGATTAGGAATACTGCAACCAATGAAAAGAAAGCCTTGCTGTCAAGGAGCTCACATTCTAATGACAACTTATAAGCAAATATAACAATGAGGTATGACTATAAAATATAATGTAATATAAGTGCTATGAAGAAAAATAAAACAAGAGGTTAGAATGGGAGCTAATTTGTCACCCCTCCCAGGGGACACTCAGAAACTTCTGGAGACATTTTTGACTGTCATTTTGAAGAAGTTGTATTTGAATGAAGACTTATATGAGGTAAGGGAGCAAATCATATGGATATCTAGGGGAAGAGATGGCAGGTGTAGGAAATAGCAAATGTAAAGTCCGTGATGTGGAAGAAAGTCTTGTGTGTAGGGAACAGAAAAGATCCAGTATGATGTTAGCAGAGTGAGCAGAGAGGAGAAAGTGAGAGATGAGGTTAGAGAGTTGTTTATAAAAGCTCTTAAAGGCCATGAAACATACTTTGGACTTTATCCTAAGTATTACCTAAGTGTATTTCATATTGGCTAATTTTTGCCAATTATAAGAATATTAAATGTCTTATATGAAACCATTTTCCTAGTGCTTTGAAGGCTGATGAAATTCTGTTCAGTTTTAATGACAAGTACCTCAAACAAATATTCTTAAATATAGATGATTACATTTTCAATCTATCAGTTAAAATCTCTATGCTTTTAAAACACCATTCTCAAACTACTTAGCACTTCTGAAAATTGCTTATATTTCCTTCAAGGTAAAACAATTCCTTCACTTTCTTTTGATTTGAATTTAGACAAAGTTCATACACTAAACACTTTATTAGTAAAGTATTTATATGTAAAGATCAACCCAGCAACACTGGCAGTCACTAAAAAAGAACAAAGTAATCCACAGAGAACTACTGCAGGATTTTAGCAGCTTCTGATGGATGAAACTCTTGAGTTTCAATAAGCCTTCTCCCATACATATACTAATCTGTTCCATTTCTTTAAGAAGTTAAAATTCAGCTCACTGTGAGTGTGGCACAGTGAGCGACATACAGCACAGTTGAATGGACAGAACAGTGGGAGTAAGTGTGATACAATATCAAATTTCATCTCAGATACTAATTTACACAATTGATCTTTCTGGGTCTTACTTTTCTCATCTGTAAGAGGAGTGCTTTAGATTAAATACTTTCTAAGGTCCATTTTTGCCTCTAACACACTCTGACTCTAAATTCAATATGCACAAGACTTCGCACAGCGCGCGTGTGTGAGCAAATACACACACACACACAAAGATATCATCCTAATATATATTAAAAATAGATATAGAGTAATATTCAGATCATTTCCCTACCTCATTATCTAACTATAGTCCATTTTTTCCTGGCACATTTACTGAAAGAGATAGCTCATTCCTATCAAAACTGTCTACTTTAGCAATTTGTGATAGAAAAATATTTTTAAATGTATTCTACTTTTCTGACTTCTGAAATGACATATCTAAACATAATTTAATCTTGTTTTTGACTCCAATTTAGATCTAGCATACAGGTACTTAATTTTTCTTTTTGTATTCTTAGCAATATACTGGAAGTAGAAGGTAGAGATGTTTAAAAACAGAAATTGAAGAACTGTAATGAATTCGAAGCTACGTGAAAACCAAGGCCCGGATAGTCTGGTCTATCTGGCAGTTTATCTGCTGCAGAGGTGTGGGCAATGGGGAGAACTACCACTTTCGTCAACCCCTTCTGAAATAACCTCTCGTGAGCATTAATTAGAAGCTCACTGATGTGATTAAAAGATGCCAGGAAGTAGCCACCCTAAAATGTAACTAACATAAAATAACCACATGCGGAAACTCTATTTCAAAGTAAGAGTAGTAATAACAGATGCTTTTAGTAACTGACAGGAGCATTTTGAAGAGGGCAGGGAGGTTGGAGGAACAAGAATTTGTCATTACATGACAAATTAGGTTGCCAATCCTCCGATAAAGATTATTCTAAATCATTTTTATCCCTTACCCCAATACGTAGCACCATACCTTGCATATAATAAGCAACGGGGAAAATTATTTTTGTAGAATCATTGATTCTCAAGTGTCAAGAAAAGAATGCTTCAATCTAATGAGCATTTTAAAAAAACAAAATTAAACAACAGTGATAAAAAAATACAGAAACATCACTATAAGACTGAATGGCAGTTCCATCAGGAAACCATAACGATGGAAATATCCCTTAAATAACATTCAATCTCATTCACTTTGTTCTAATTCTGTCCCTACCCAGTGGCCTTCAGATCTGTAATTTGGTTTTCTGAGTGGACACACCCACCCAGGAGTACCCAAGTAGACGACTAGTGATGGTTGTCAGGTCAGGACCTCTCTCTTGTTCTAAATGTAGAAACCTGCTTTACTTTATTAAGAAAGACCATGTGCACTTACTTAGCCTAAGTCAACCTCCAGAGCGAACTGAGCACCTACCCTTTGGCAGGCGCTGGGCTAGATACTATATACAGAAATTAATCAGACAGGACAACCTGGTTTTTACTTGAAACCGTGGCTTTAAAATCCTTGCAAAACTTTTGAGTCATTAGAATATCTATTTTCTATCTTTGCTGACACGGGAAAAGAATCATTGAACATGTGTCATTTAATTTTACACAGTTTTAAAGTTTTATCTATTCTGCTATTTTCCCTTATTTTCTCAGCAGATCTAGCTGTTATTACCTCCCATGATCAAAGGCATTTTAGCGTTATTCCGAGCTCCTAAATCATACCTTTTGAAGAAAACAATTTCAATTTCAATAAGAAGGCAGAGGGAGACTAATAAAGCAGTTTGCAATTAATTTTACAAAATCCCCCAGCTAGTAAAGTACTTAAAAGACAAAATAGGGTGCAATTATTTAAAGAGCTTTATGCTAATTTTATTTCCAATCCCCAACCAACACACACAGACACCCCTTAAACAATACCGAAGATGTAATGTGCTCTGCTTTGAAAGGGCAGAAAACGAGATAGCACAGCGGCATTTTAGAGAGCTGCCACCTCATCAGTGACATTATTAGGCAGGAGCTCAAAACTATGTTGATGGTGAACTTTTCCTTTCCTAAGTTTGACACAAACATGAGTATTTAATAATAAACTGACCCCCAAAACACACACCTAAACTGAAAGCAGTTTTAACAATCAGAAACTAGAATCACAACCTCCTGGCATGGTGGCAGCCTTTGATTTTCTCATTAAAGGTGCAAATATTCTGAAACCCCTTTCTGCCTCAGTTGCCACTTCCTCATTAACTATACACTGGCATGGGGTGGGACAGCTTCTGCAGTTTGAAGACTTCTGCTTCAGTAACATGTATTCAATCACTTGATAAAGTAGATGTTGTCTGTCATACAACCTATATTATCTAGAGCATTCTCATTGTTTCTGCAAGCACATGTCTCAACTTGTTGGTCCGGAAAATACAGGTAGTACAGGTAGACATTAATAGGAGGCAGAAAAAAAGAAACTCCACCTACCCACTGAACAAAGTTCCCACAGAAAGTAGAGCTAAATTTCGATAAATTGACTAAGTGTTCTGATTTTTAAATAAAAAATCACTATACTTAAAAAATAATTCCTAAGAGTCTCCCAATGCCGCACCAGAGAGGCTGGCCCTTCATCCTGGCTACCGAATTATCAGGAAGGAACCAACTGAAGCAACAGGTTCTCTTTCTCTGTGTCTCTTCCCTCTCTCTCATGACACATGTAGACTCACATCTGCATTCTGTTTTTAAAAGAGAAACCTCATTATGCTCTTCTACCAAGTATTATTTTAAATGCTAGTTAACTCTCCTAACACCCTCCCCCCAAGTAACCTTAAAGTAAATAAACTTATTATGCAGTCTTGTTCCTGCAGAAGTTTGAATCACACCAAGAATGCATATCCTTAAAAGGAAATGTTTTCCCTCCCCTTGCATCCTGTTATTTAAGCTATTTTAAGTACTTGTCTGGAGAAAGCTGAGCCAGAATTCAAGTGGTTTTGATTTTAGCTGCTGTTTTACACTGGCCATGTCCAGGTGGTTTGTGAGGTAATCTATCCCTTCAAACGCATCTTTTGGGGTGCTACTTGGTCTTGGAAATCTGACAGTAAGAAAGACTGGGGTTTCCTTTGACCTCCAGATTTTGTGTATGTGTATCTGTGTTACTTTAACCATCCTTGACTTTGTCTAAATCTAGTATCTTTCTTTATAAAGAGGTCCATATATGTGTGTCCTCATCTGCAACGCAGATGCAACCTCTATATGAACCCACTCTAGACAGTGCTCATTAGGATTTAAAGAAAACAAACAAACAAACAATGAAGTACAGATGCACTTCCTTTCCGAACAGTTAGGTTTAAAAGTTCCATGTAGTTTAATCGATATATTCCACTAAGTTTTTGCACTAAAAAAGACAGAAGGAATCTAACAATAATGGTTTTACACACATACGTACACACACGATCTCGAATGCCCATGAAAGCACACAATAAACTGATTTAAAATACTCAGCCGAAAGACCTGTGCAGAAGAATTTAGATTATATTCCATCCTAAAATCTAAGCAGTAAAAGTCAAGCTTTCATTGGCATTAAAAGTTTAGAAAAGGCAGCTGCTAATCATCTCCAGATGCTTAGCTGAACACACGTTTTGCCTTTCCCAGCTTATTTGAGGTAGCTCATTACAGCAAATATGAGAGGCAGTTTAATGGGTCCCAGCTAAAGGCAGAATGAAGGTAGCTACCTAAGAGTTCATACTAATAGTAGGTCCCTTACTGCGAAGGTCAAGTGCAGCTGAAGACTGAACTAGGTCAGAGAGCTGAGACCAGGCAATCAAAAATGTTGTCTAGCAATCCCTTTCCAACTCAAAACTTCCAGCAGTTGGACCATCATTTTTCCACCTGCTCTCGTTCTTTCACCTTACAAATACATACACAGCTGCATACATGCTCACACGATCACACACGTGTGTGCTCTTGCTATCCCCCCCCACATCCCCACTCTCACTCCATTTCCACACCCTCAAACGTGGTTTTCAGACTATTCTAAGACCTCCACTTCCAGTATTCCATACATAATTAGCCAGGTGGCACAGTGAAAGAGCACTGGTCAGTTGGTTTATCTTTTTGGTTGGCTATAGTTTTTATTTTTAAGTAATAATTAAAAACAAATATGCACCGGTATAGGTATAGTTTTATTGAATACTAAAAGTAAATCAAACTAAACCACCATGCTTTTTGTGTCATTACAATGATGTGGTTTTATATACTAGAGAATATCAAGTAATTGGAAACAACTCAACTTCCTGAGATGAGAAAATCTGCTACAGCTACAGTCACCATAACCAACATTTTTTGGCTTCGTTTGGTGGGCAACCTCAGAGGAATATACCCACATCATTCCTAGTCATTTAAGAAACCTCATTATTCTTTTATTTTAAAACTGCTGAATTCATGTTAAAAAAAAAAGCACAGTAGCAGTTGCTTCGGAGAGAGAAAAGTCAGATGTAAGTGTTTGCAGGACTTAAGGCCAATCTGAAAAGACTTACATTACACGAATTTATCTTTATTCCAAGTAATCATTCAGATGACCTCTAGCTTCCATAACAAGGTTAGAATGTAAAAGACATATTCTAGTTGGTAAATATTTACTTCCTACGTGTTCTGAAAGTTTTATTTATTCTTTATTATTACTATTTTTTAATGATTAATAGAAGATTTATTTAAACAAAAATACAGATAGTCATCATTGCCATACTTAATATGAGATGTTAAATGTTTGACCCAATTTTCCTTCCTGGATATGTTTTTCTTTCCTATTTCTGTCAGTTTTAACTATAATACAAGAAGAAGAAGAAGGGCCCAATTCCAATCACACAGCCCCTAACAGTGAGGTCTTGAGAGTGGGACTGAAATTGGGATAGACATTTGCTGATCTTGTGTAGGTTCAACAAATCAAAGCAGGATCTTTGATGGGCCCTTGCAGCTGGGGTTGTTGTGCTGAAGCAGGAACTCCCTTTTAAGCCTGGGGTCTATGGGCAACTGCTTGGCTTGCACCTTCTGGGATTCCAGAGAATGGTATTCAGCTGAGTGAAGGGTAGGGGACAAGGGCGCAAGGTGGCCAAGTGCTATGACCTGTACTCAGGGAACCACATCTTGGGACTGTGACTGCATGACCCCCAGGCCTGTTCTCTTTATTCCATTTATTCTTCTTTAGAAAGAACTCATGCAGTATTGCAGCATTTAAATTAAAGCAGAAATATGAAGTAGGAAAAAAATGAGAATGAAGGCTTCTGCTGTACCAATGGGAAATACTAGAAACAAATGTTGAGAAAATGAGAATAATTAAATGAAAACATAAGGCTTAGAGCTTAACATTAAGCAGGTGCAGAAAGTGAGTGAAAAGAAAACTTAATATTTATTGCTAGTAAAGAGAGTTTCAAAGCACTACTAATTGATTGAACAAAACCTGTGATTAGTGGTAATTACAGAGATTTTCTCCACACACTATGATTTTGCTGAATTTCTGAAGAGAAAAATCAAGGCTATTATTGTTAATAGATGGGAAAAATCATGTAATGATTTCCATATTTTGTCACAATTGAACTGAGACCAAGTAGTTCTCACTACCTCCAAAATAAGAAAAAATTGTTCTTGACAGGAAAATAAGTTATGTGTGTTTTTAAAATCAAGTTACCCTGATTGATGAAAAAAAAAATAAAGGGATTTCCATTAACACCTTTGACAGTTGCCTGACGGCTCTGTAACTAAAGACAACTGAAAACTACAAAGATTTTAGAAGAAAATTAAAATGTTTCAGCTGGGTCCTTAAATACTTTTCTAAAAGACTACACAAATGCCTTTATTATGCTAAAAAATATATAAATTTTATGTGCTACAATGTAATGGCCAAAACCTTTAGTATTAAATTCCACCATGATGAAAATCTTCATATCAAAGGCTCTTTTGAGTTTACAGTTGATAATGACAAAGTCCCAGTACATGAAAAGACTATGTATAATTCCTTGGGATTCAATACATTAAATATTTATGGAGAACCTAATATATGTGAAACATTGAGCTAGATACTGAGGGAGGAATACAAAAGAATAAAATGTAGAACAGGAAGAAATTTCGGACTCCAGAATTCCTATGTGTAGCACATAATAAGAGTCTGCATACCTTAGGAATAGGTGTCTGGTAGGGACTCCAATGGTCCAAGTTCCTGCCTTTGGGAAGTTGTTTGGCAACCCTAAATCCTTCAAAATGTACTATTTATTTTTTTTCAAAATGTATGATTTAAAAATAAGACAGCACAATCTAACTGATCTCTCAGGTGCAATTTAACAATGATTCTTCCATGGAGGTAATCGGTCAACCCTCTTTACATTATTAAGCTTTTAAGAAGCAATTAAGCTCTTTGGCTGATAAACATATTCCAGTCTCATCAGGCAAACATATTTGAATGATCTTAAAGTTAAAAATATTATTCATAAAAATATTTCCAATATGCTGCACATGAGAATAAGGCCTATATTGAACAATAAACATTTGTTTGAGGAAGCAAGGTCTTAAAGATTAAAAAAATAGCATTAATAAATAAATCATGGTCCCTACCCCAAAATTTTATTCATAGAAAAAACAAATTGGGCTGTCTCTAACACTGAAAGATGAATTTAAATAAAACAGAAGGTTCAAAGGAAATGTAATTTGAAAGGTAATTATAAAGCTATTTCTACAGAATAATAAGATTTTTCTTGCAGCCAAGAACTGACCTGCTGTTTTCTTCATAACCAATCTAATATTAGACTGGGGAGTAATCTTAAAGTAAGTGGTACCTATGGACTGCCTTTTTACACACACACACACACACACACACACACACACACACACACTCGTGTTAGATTCCAGACTACAGTATTTGATTTTTCTAATTAGAATTCTGATGGGATTATGAATAGTCGCTCTGGCTGGGGCTCATTATTCTTCCCAAGACCATTACTAATAAATACCTTCATAGAAAAGTTGATAAAAAATATATGAGAATAGCTTAACTGGTGGTGGTGCAGTGGATAGAGTGTAGACCTGGGACACTGGGTTCCCAGGTTCAAAATCCCGAGGTTGCCACTTGAGCACAGATTCCCAAGCTTGAGTGTGGGGTCACTGTCTTGAGCCCAAGGATCACTGGTTCAGCTTGAGCACCTTTCCCTTTTCCGTCAGGGCACATGTGAGAAGCAATCAATGAACAACTAAAGAGAAGCAATTACGTGTTGATGCTTCTCATCTCTGTCCCTTCCCCTCTCTCTTCTCTCAAAAATCAATTTAAAAAATGAATGAGAATAGAGATGTACACATTCTTCCTTTTCACTAATGGCATTTTCAACATGGGTCAAAGACTAAATTCTGACTTAACCAACAAATCATTATGATCTACCGTCATATCCTTTAATCAGGACATACCAAATAATGATAGTTTACTTCTCTAAACACATGTTGACTTATGTGAGCACATACAACAATATTCAGTTCTACCATTTTCTCATTATCTCTACTGACTTGACCTGAGCACTGAAATTGTAATATAAAGACTATAAACTGCTTCCACAGTGGCTGAATTCTAAGACTTGTTATATATTAAAGGCATGCTATGCCTTCCCATCTTATTTTGATGATATAATTTAATGTGAAGGTAGACAGCTGGCATTATGGAAAGGCACTCAAGAAACATGAAAAACAAAGAAACAAACAAAACCCAAACCCAAAAAACAACAAAGCCAAGCTAATTAGGGAAAGGTAAAAGAGCACCAAATGATTTTTGAGAATATGGTAAAAGCTCCAAATCCTCTCCTCAGAAAAATGATTCATCAAATATGCTAACACCACCAAATTTGTCTAAATATTTCAGGAGCCCAGCAGTCCTAGTTAAGGACTGAGACCCTCAACCAAAAACCTTTGACCATATTAGATATTAGATATAGTTAGAAATAATACAGTTTAAGTATAGCTTTTAAAAGTTTACCCCACCGATTTTAACTATCTTACCCTAAGGTTCATAATTAATCACTCATAAAATTTTTTAGATAAATAATTTTAATTAGGGACAAATAAAGATTGCTTTCCTATAATTATACTACAAAAAATACTTACCAACTTTTGCAAAGGCCTCTTTGAGTTCATCAAGCTCATCTTTGGAAATCTGAGTGGCAGCCATCTCATCCATTTAAAGAAGATCTGAAGAGAAACAAAGTTTCATACTTTAAAAACTTTGTGTGATAAATAGCCTGACCTATGGTGGCGCAGTGGATAAAGCGTCAAATTGGATAGCTGATGTCGCTGGTTTGAAATCCCGGGCTTGCCAGTCAAGGCACATATGGGAATTGATGCTTCCTGATCTTCCCCCTGCCTGCTTCTCTCTCTCTCTCTCTCTCTCTCTCTCTCTCTCTCTCTCTCTCCCTCCCTCTCTTTCTCTCCCTCAAATGAATAAATAAAAAATAAAAAAGTTTACAGGGCCACTAATCTTTTAAAAAAAACTTTGTGTGATAAATATATATTATAAGCACTCCTGTGAAATTCTCATCTTAAGAATAATTGAAACAGAAAACCAATGCCATCTGAATAGGTTCCCACATTAGTAGCTACAGCCAAAATAAAGAAAACAAACAAATGAGAGGTTATCATTTACCAAATGTTACTCAGAAAAAAATATTTCTGAATCTTATTTTCGAGGAAAGAAATCTTACATTACATTCAGAGTGTAAGGAAAAGCCTGGGTGCTGGGCAATGACAGGAAAGATACATACCAGCAATTCTCAGTTACATGTCCAAAATAAGTCAAAATTACATGACCAAAGAGTCATGTAAAATGTAACACATATAACATTGTGTAAGTTTTAGGTGTACAACTTGATGATTTGATATATGTATATACTGTGCAATGATGACCACAGTAGGGTTAGTTAATGTTTCCTTCACCTCACAGTTACTACTTTTTCCCATCAAGCTACTTTAAGATCATTCATTGTATGTTCAACACTCCATTGAGGCTGCCAAGTAAGAAAGCCAGTTTATCTTACTGGAGTATAAGAGGTCATGAGAAGGAGAACCAAAGTTCTCTAGTCAACAGCAGTGCCAACCTCTACTCAAGACACCTCAAGCCTCCCAGCCCAGTTAACCTTCCAGGTCAACCAAACCTTCTGAATGACACTAGACTAAATCAGCAGAGGGGATGCTCAGACAAACCATGGAATTGTGAGAAATAATCATCATTGCTTTAAGCCATTAAGTTTCAGGGTGCTTTGTGATACAACAAAGGCTAAATGAAAAAGAAATTGCTACCTGTAGTTGGGGTGCTATGAAACAAAAACCCTAAAACATGTGTCATTGACTTGGAGACTAGCCGGCAGATGGAGGCAAGAAAGCTGTAGAGAGAAACAGATAATGAAGACACATGACAGTTGTATCGGAGGCTGGAGTAAGACCCAAATGTAATGGTAAAAAGATAGGGAAAAGTGCTAGCTGCAGCAATTTGGAAGCTGGAAATATATCTAATTAACTTGTGGGTTTAGTTAAGGATATTTCCAGGCAGGAAATATATCTAATTAACTTGTGGGTTTAGTTAAGGATATTTCCATTGATACTTGGAAGTATCAATGTCATTTTTCAGCTATGTTATATGATAAGGCAGATAAAGAAATAAATGAAGAAGGAACTGTTTGGTTTTGTTTTTGAAGTTGGAAATAAATCATTCATTGTGAAGACTGGTTTTTAAATAGCACACTAACACACGTTCCAGTCACTCTCATTAAAAGAAGAATCAATTAAATTACATTTGGTTTTAATATAGAAATGTGTGTGTGCTAATAAACATGTTTATGCACGTAACATTATTTGAGTTTATACCCTTTCAGGTTTGGTTCTATTTTACCTATTTCATCTATAGAGCAAAGATTGGCAAACTACGGCCTGTGGGCCACATCTGGGTAAAGTATGGTTTTTACAGATAAACATAAACATTTGCAGTCAATTTTGATGATAAGGCACATTAACTCTGAACCTCAATTAAATGAAGTGTTATTCCCACAACTGCCATTCTTCTCATCAGTAAACCTAAATTACTAAAAAAATGTACTTATTATTATTATTATTATTATTTTTTACAGAGACTGAGAGAGGGATAGATAGACAAGAACGGAGAGAGAGATGAGAAGCATCAATCATCAGTTTTTCGTTGCGACACCTTAGTTGTTCATTGACTGCTTTCTCATGTGCCTTGACCACAGGCCTTCAGCAGACCGAGTAACCCCTTACTCGAGCTGGCGACCTTGGGTCCAAGCTGGTGAGCTTTGCTCAAACCAAATGAACCCATGCTCAAATTGGCAACCTCAGGGTCTCAAACCTGTGTCCTCCGCATCCCAGTCCGACGCTCTATCCACTGCGCCACCACCTGGTCAGGCTGTACTCATTATTATTCAATTTCAAATTTCATCAGTAAAATTTTGTGGAAATAAGGTTATATCCTTGATATCAAAAATATAATAATCTCAATTTTGCCTCTTGGCCCACAATATTTATGGTCTTGATCTTTAAAGAAATGCTGCTACATAGTAAGGAGGTCTGTATCACAATGGTTAATCCCCAAATACAAATCTATTAATAATTTTTAGACAAGGAAATAAAAACATTTATGTGTTGCTTTTTTTTTTTTAACTTTTTTTCTTTTAATCTTTTTAAGAACTTTACTTTTTGAACAGTTTTAGACTCCCAGCAAAATTGCACAGAAAGTAGAGTTCAGTTCCAACATACCCGTTGCCTTCACACACAAGCCTCTCCCATTATCAACATCCTGCACCAGAGTGGTACATTTGTTACAACCTACATTAACACATCATAATCACTCAAAGCCAATAGTTTACATTAGTTTCACTGTTGTTGTATTTTATGAGTTTTGACAAACACTGCATAATGATATATAATCACCAATAAAGTATCAAAGAAAATAGTTTCACTGCTCTAAATGTGTTGCCTTTTCAAACTAATATTCTGTGTTAAATTTCACAAACTATACAGTACGAAATACAAATCTGAGATCTTATACTTAACCCTTTTAGACATTTTTATTGAAAATTAAAAAACTACTCACAATGCACCTTTTTTTTTGGTGAGAGAGAAAGGGAGGGAGAGAGAAACAGAGAGAGACAGATAGAGGCATACAAGAAGGGAGAGAGATGAGAAGTATGAACTCATAGTTGCGGCACTTTAGTTGTTCATTGATTGCTTTCTCATATGTGCCTTTACTGGGGGATTCCAGCCGAGCCAGTGATTCCTTGCTCAAGCCAGTGGCTTTGGGCTCAAGCCAGCCACCTTGGGATTCAAGCCAGCGACTATGGGCTCACGGCTATGATCCCACGCTCAAGCCAGAGACTGCGCGCTCAAGCTGGTGAGCCCCTGCTCAATGTGGGCGAGCCCACACTCAAGCTGGTGACCTTGGGGTTTTGAACGTGGATCCTTAGTGTCCCAGGCCAATGTTCTATCCACTGTGCCACCGCCTGGTCAGGCACAACTCATCTTTTTGACATTAAGTCAAATACTCAGTAGAGAGAAGTTCTTAAGAGAGAGCTAGGCGGCATCTGTCTTTTTCACAGCCATAGTTGTCAGGCACGTAGTTAGGCACTCATTAAAATAGTACTTAATAAATATATCCATTCAACAACTATGTACTAAATTCATATTCATTCCCTGAACCCTCACAACACTCTTATATGAAAAAATATATGTACCATCTTTTTACTTATTAGATTAGTTAGGCTGGGAGAATCCACAGAACTAGAAATCAAACCCAGGTTTTTCAAATCCCTAAAAAGTTTTTATTTTTTTATTTTATATTTTTAGAAAAAAGAGAGGGTCAGTCAGACAGGAAGGGAGAGAGATGAGAAGCATCAACTCATAGTTGCAGCACTTTTAGTTTTTCATTGATTGCTTCTCAGATGTGCTTTGATGGGGGGCTACAGCAGAGCCAATGACTCCCTTGCTCAAGCCAGCTACCTTGGGCTCAAGCAAGTGACCATGTGCTCATGTCTATGATCCCACACTTAAAGTTGGCAACCCCGTGCTCAAGCTGGTGAGCCTTTACTCAAGCGGTATGAGCCAGTGACTCAAAACGGCGACCTCAGGTTTTGAACCTGGGTTCTCAGCATCCCAGGCTGACGCTCTGTTCTATCCATTGTTTCACTGCCTGGTCAGGCAAATTTCCTGGGATATTATAAAATGACCATATTATACCATTAGCTCAGTTTCCGCCATAATGTGATATACATTTATAATAACTAATTTAAAAAATTAAATAAAAATAAACTTCACAAGAACATAAAACAGAACTTAGCTGTTCACAAACTTTTCTTGCCTGTGATGTTAAGAGATCACAGAAGATTGACAATTTTTCAGTAGATAAGTTGGGTAAAAACACTTTTGAGAGTAGTCCCAGGATCTATAAGGTAAAGAAAGAACTTTAGTTAGATATGAACTCGGGAATTTGAAAGATTGAGCATAAAAAACAATTTTTTCATAAGTGAAGCTGCAATCCAATGACAGTGCTTTTTAAAAGTCTAGCCTGACCTGTGGTGGCATAGTGGATAGAGTGTCAACCTGAAACGCTGACGTCACTGGTTCAAAACCCTGGGCTTGCTTGGTTAAGACACGTATGAGAGCTCTGCTTCCCTGGCCCCTGCCTTTCTCTCTCTCTCTCAAATCAATAAATTAAAATCTTAAAAAAGTCTATATTTTAGTAATATGATGTTCAATACTTCTGGTTACAAAAATACTATATAGGATTTATTCAAAATTTCTTCACACAGAATTTAAGTAATCATGCTTTTAATATAGAATTATCCATCTCCATGAATTATACCATATAGGATAATGGCACAGAAAGTCTGAAAGTGAGACTGCCTCAGAAAATTCAAAACACAAGGCCTCTCCTTTAGAGATAAAGGTCCTTTCCAGTTTGGGCAGTTTGTGAGTCAGAAATAATCTAAAGTATGTGAGTTAAAAAAAAAAGACATTTAATTTTATTCTCATACGACCATATCACTTCCTTACAAAAGAAAAGTAGACAAAGATGGTTCTGGACAGAACCCTGCCTGCCCCACCCTTCATTCCTGCTGACCAGTGGGTTTTGACTAAATCCTTCCACTTCTCCCCTTTGCAGGCAGCAGGGTTGAATAGGGCGGAAATCTATTTCTCTCTTCATCGTAACTT
This sequence comes from Saccopteryx bilineata, assembly GCF_036850765.1. Classification (NCBI taxonomy): domain Eukaryota; kingdom Metazoa; phylum Chordata; class Mammalia; order Chiroptera; family Emballonuridae; genus Saccopteryx; species Saccopteryx bilineata. The sequence continues at coordinate 34,117,877 of NC_089502.1, forward strand.
TCCCCAACACAATACACTTTTATCCTCACACAATTTTATCAATATTTTAGGCATTTGTTAGATGCCTAGTTCCTAACTCTCAAGGTATTTACAATCTGAAAAAGGCAAACATGTAGATAATTATAATTCAACCCAAAGTGAATTAGTGGCCACAATAAAAGATATAGAAGGGAAGAGGCTCTGGAAAGGGTAAGGATTATTAATTCCTTTGAACACAGGTTAGGAAAGCAGTACTTTTTTCTCCCTTACACAATGAGGAAATACTTACATTTCATAGAAATGATTTGAAGGTATCCATATACTTAAAAGTATATTAATATAACTCAGCATTAAAAAACCCAAAATATATTTTCAAGCTTTCTAACTTCTTATTCCTGTCTAACTATCTTAATGAAAGCCTAAAGCGACTTCTTCCACACCTGTAAAAGATTTTTCATCTACAAGTGACATTACGAGGCACACCTGAATAAGAATAAAAAGAACTGAAAAATGTATATATCCGCTAAACAACCTTTCTGGGCACATTTGGTCCAGAGTAAAAGAATAGTTTAATTTAAAGTCTTTCACTTAAATGTGCTCAATTTCACTTACTTATAACTATTTGAAAGCAAATAAATAAATGTTACTCTGAAGTAAGCTAAAACTAAAAAATATAAAGTCAAAGTTAAAGGCTCACAATATATGCTTTAGTTGATACAAATCAGTCTTTAAATTAGCTATTTATTTCAGACCCCCGCATCCCCTACATAAATTAAAAGATAAAAAGGTTTTGTCCTTAAGACTCCTCTTAGTATTTGATTGTGTCTTTTATGAAACTGAGTAACTAAATGCTATCTTTTTTTATTGTGTTGAAAAGTCTTCTCTTTTTAAAATTATTTACTTATTTTTAATTGAATTTTATTAGGGTGACACTGGTTAACATAATTATACAGGTTTCAGGTCCAATTTTACAACATACTGTACATGGTATTGTGTGTTCACCCCTCAAGTCAAGTCTTAGTCCATCACCATTTATCCCCCCCCATCCCCCACCTCGCAATCGCCACATAGTTGTTCATGTCCATAAGTGGTTTTTCTTGTCCTTTCTGCTCTATCCCTCCAACTCCCTCACCCAATACTCCCCTACCCCGACAGCTGTCAGCCTGCTCTCTATATATGAGTCCGTTTCTATTTTGTCCGTTAGTTCATTTTGTTCATTAAATTCCATATATGAGTGAAATCTTTTTTTTTTCCCTTTTCTTTTTTTTTTTGTATCTTTCCGAAGCTGGAAACGGGGAGGCAGACAGACTCCCGCATGCGCCCGACCGGGATCCACCCGGCACGCCCACCAGGGGGCGATGTTCTGCCCATCCGGGGCGTCGCTCTGTCGCGACCAGAGCCACTCTAGCCCCTGAGGCAGAGGCCATGGAGCCATCCCCAGCGCCCGGGCCCTCTTTTGCTCCAATGGAGCCTCAGCTGCGGAGGGGAAGAGAGAGGCAGAGGAAGGAGAGGGGGAGGGGTGGAGAAGCAGATGGACGCTTCTCCTGTGTGCCCTGGCCAGGAATCGAACCCAGGACTTCCGCATGCCAGGCTGACGCTCTACCACTGAGCTAACCGGCCAGGGCCAAGTGAAATCTTATGGTGCTTTTCTTCTCTGACTGGCTTATTTCACTTACAGCAATGCTCTCCAGGTCCATCCATGTTGTCACAAAAGGTAAGTTTTCCTTCTTTTTGTGACTGCATAGAATTTGAATTCTCTCATCTGCAGAGCACTTTGATTGTGTAATTATACCACATTTTTTTTAATCCACCTACCTACTGATGGGCACTTGGGTTGTTCTTCAGAGAAAACATCCCATTTAAATAATTTAAGAAAGACTGCCAGGTAGGTAGCATTAACAGATTTTTAAAAATTATGTTCTTCCAAATTAAAGTTAAGGAAGCTGTACTGCTCTTCATGGAGCATTGTACTTTGGGGCCTTCTCCTGTCAAAGCAACTAAAACATCCCAGACTAGGGCTTAGAAGCTAGACAGAGGATTTGACATGATTATTGCCCTTCATTCAGTCTTGAGCCCCTATAGCAAGCTGTTGTTCTTTACCCAAGAATGTAGTTGTTTTAATGAAAAGACTGTTGGTTGTGGAATCAGAAGACGTCAATTAGTGCCCGGGCATTGCTATTTCCTATCAGTTTGTCCATGAGCAAATTTATTTAATTTCTCTGATCCTCAGTTTCCTCATTTGAAAATAACAATAAATAATACCTGTTTCACCAATGGTCCTTGTGAAGATTAAACATGACACGTGAAAGTACATTGTAAATATAAAGTATTTTACAGCAACTTCAAATCTTAAATGAAAGGAAATGTGGGCCCTGGCTGGTTGGCTCAGTGGAAGAGCATTGGCCTGGCGTGTGGAAGTCTCGGGTTTGATTCCCAGTTAGAGCACACAGGAGAAGCGACCATCTGCTTCTCCATCTCTCTCTCTTTTTTCTCTCTTTCTCTCTCTTCCCCACCTGCAGCCATGGCTCAAATGGTTTGAGCAAGTTGGACCCAGGCACTGAGGATGGCTTCATGGCCTTGCCTCAGGTGCTTAAATAGCTCCATTGCTGATTAATGGAGCAGTGGCCCCAGATGGGCAGTACATCCCCCAGTAGGGGGCTTGCCAGGTGGATCCTGGTCAGGGCACATGTGGGAGTCTATCTCTCTGCCTCCCTGCCTCTCACTTAATAAAAAAGAAAGAAAATGTGGAATAAATGAATGTCTAATTGTGAGAGGCTATATTAATACAGGGTGGGGCAAAAGTAGGTTTACAGTTATAAGTCTGTGACATACAGAGTTTATTTTTGTATAATTATTTATATATTATTGTATTATTTGCCAATGAAGAGCTGTAAAACTACTTTTGCCCAACACTGTATAAAGCATACATTCTACTGAAAAACCTTTTAAATGGGATATATGAAAAGTTATCTCATTTGTCCTATAATTACTGCTTAGAGCATAATAGATGTCCTTCATATATAAAAACTATAAGCTTTTAGCCAAAGTAATTTTAAAAGGATAAGCCTAAAGAAAAGCTGATACCTACTTTTTACCCATGACTCAATTTGGCTCCTTCACCAGGTGTTTCTAAACACTACTTGAAGAGTAGACAGGGGATACTAAAAAAAATATACAAATTTTACTTTAAATATTTCGGGACCACTTTTAAAAATAGCTAACAGCTTGTCAATATTGTTACACTGCTCGTAACTTGCACTTTTTCCCCATAAGCAATGAAAAATAAAAGGTGAAGAAATAAAAAATATTACTTGCTGAATAAAAAAGTTCAACCTCAAATTCATAGTATGTGATTTACAGGCAAACAGGAAAGTCTGAGTTTCCCCCTCTGTCTTCCCACAAAAGTGAACCTTATTTACGTGGAGGGAGAGACAGAGCTAATATTTTTTAAAAAATTGATTTTCCTCCATTTAAATTTACCAAATAAAATACTAATCAATATAGGAAAGGCTCCCAGGTCTCCACATTTTTTTTGAATTCTCTCATCTGCAGAGCACGTTGATCTGTCTTCAGCTCTGAAGCCTGCATCTTCTATAAAGGGAAAAGAGCAGGGAAAAAAGCAAAACTCTCCCTCTCCCTAAGCATCTGAGGTACAGGAAAAGAGATTTTCAAATAAGGGAATAAAACAAAAGCAAACAAGACCTTGTTTGTTTTTTCCTAAAAGGATACGGTGTACAACAGGGTCTGAATTCAGGGCGTCACCCATAGAGGAATCTTATGCCTATGAAGTCATCGCTAATTACGGAGTTTGACTAACAATACGGCAATTATGAAACCACTCCACTGACTAGACTTAACCCTGAACACAAATCTTTGTTGAGAAAGGTGTACCTGCAAATGACTACCTGAAACTACTACTCAAATTCTGGAAGGTATTTGACGGGAATGAGAAGGGGTGCCTGTTTTCATCCCCTAAAGTGCTTCAGTGTAGGAATGCAGCTGACTGAGTAATCTATTTACTAATCTGTGTCATTTGGTACCACGTGAGCCAAGAGGCAGAGCACACACATTGGGACACTCATCCGTGGATAATTAAGAGCTGATAATGAAATATTTTTTTCTTGACATTGAAAGGCAACTAAAAGAAAATGGGAGGGGATATATGCACCACAGACTATCCCAGCCACTAGTATGTCAGATAAATAGAATTGGGGAAGCAAGACTGATTACTTAAATCAGAGATTTGGCGACACATACTTAAGCCAGTGCCATGAAGAAGCAACAAAGAGTGGGCAAAATATGGAGAATACATTATTTGACTTTAAATGAAAAGAAAAACCATAACTGTCACTTTTATGTGTGAATAATACAACAGTGGTCAACAAAAAGGTGTCTATTTATCCCCTTTCCTCCATACAAAACAGGCAGGGCTTTGGAACACCCACACTTCACATACCTACCTGTACCAACAGAAACTGCCACCCTGTCTCCTCCCTAGTTAGGCAAGTCAGCAGCACTAGTCTCTAGGTCAGCTGGGTGTGCAACCCTGAGCTACAGCTCACCTACTCTTACTATGATCACCCAAGCTCCAGTTCTGTGTTTCCGAATGACTTTAGAATATTTTGGGCCTGGCCAGTGGCTCAGTGCATAGAGAGTCAGCTGGGTATATGGATGCCCCTGGTTTGATTTCTTGTCAGGGCACACAGGAGAGGTGACCATCTGCTTCTCTTCCCCCTCCCTTTCCCCCTTCTCTTCCCATAGCCAGTGGCTTGATTGGTTCGAGTGTGGCCCTGGATGCTAAGGATAGCTTAGTTGGTCTGAGCATGTCAGCCTCAGGTACTAAAAATAGCTTGATACTTGAGCATCAGCCCCAGACAGGGTTGTTGGGTGGATTCTGGTTGGGGCACATGAGGATGTCTGACTCACAATCTTCCCTCCTCTCAGATACAAAAATAATTCAACTTGAATGTCTACCATATTCACCCACTTAGCTATTTGTAGTCAAGCCTTAACTGAAGGCTTGGTATGTACTAGGCAGTGTTGGGTGCTACAAGTACAAAGAATTAAGACCCAAAGTTTCCTTTTCTCGAAGAGCTTACTATTATCTAGTGGGGGAAACAGATGGAAAAAGAAAGATATATTAGTGTTATAATGCTATTATAGTCATATTATTTACTGATAGGTGTCAGGAAAGGTTTTCCAGAGAAGGTAACTTTTGAACTTTATCTTAGAACGTAAGTAGAAATATCTCAGACAGATGTCAGGAGTAAAGGCTTTCTAGGCACAGTGACATAAAGAGATAATGATATTTAGGAGCTGGAGAAAGAGTGGTTGGAGCATTGTGCCTAGAGTTTTTGATAGATACAACTGGAGCAGCAGGTCAGGATTCAAATTAGAAGAACTACAGTCAAAATTTGGACTTGCCCGTCTGGCAAAAGGAGAAGGAAGTTCAGTGAGGATTACAGTCAAGAAAGTCTAAGTGTCTACAATTGAACTTATTGCTACATTATTTCTCTCCTTTTCAACTCTCTCTCCTGCTAAATCAGATCTCCTTTTCAACTTCCCCACTTTCTTCAGTCTACAGGTTTACAAATTTGGGGCCGAAATTTGGCCACAAGAAGCAGAGGGAGGAGTGAAGTAAATCACTAAGCATTCTGGATTCTTCCATCACACCCTTTTTTCAGCTCATGTCTGGCCTAATCCAAAACCTTATTAGCTAATCTGTCTAGTCCTGTCTCCCTCCAATGTCATTTTTATACTGCTAAGTTCCTGAAGAGCTGATTTATGATATATTCCACACAATAGAAAACCCCAACTTTAAAGCACAACATTCAAGGTCCTACACTTTTCTATATTGAGACTTGCCTATTTTTTCAATGTTACTTCCCATTACACGCACTGCATCCTTGAATCACACTCTTTAAAGATACCCCATTCCCAAGCAGGCCATGTATTTCTTCATCTCCAGTCCTCCTTTGTGGAGTGCTCTTCACCTACCTCTTATATACTCTTCAAGAGCATCTTCAAAGAAGTCTCTGGATGGTCCCCATCTGAGACAAAAATTCTCTATTCTCAGTACTCTCATAGAAATGTGTGTTTTTCTTCTATTACAGCCAGTGCTAGATTCTTTCAGACAGTTCTAACTTTAAATACCTTGATTTACTCTCAGTTCATATGTACAAATTTTTGAATGGGAAAAATATAGTCACCACAATAATAGCATTTAATAATGCTATACAAAGTTCTTTGATGGAAGGTACTGTATCCCATCAATCCTCACATTCCCAGCCCCTATCTCAGTGTCTCCAGAGTAGGTAATAATAATAATTAAGACAATATAACAACATATCATTGTAAGCTTATATTAGAGCAGCTAACACTTATGGAGGACTTACTATTTGCATGAACTATACTAAATGCTTTTTATACATTATCCAAGTTACTTCCCAGAAAAACTCTAAAGAATCAAGTGATATTGTTGTTCCCATTTTCCAAAAGAGCGAACAGGCCTAGAGAATTTGAATAACTTCCACAGAGTCACATAGTTAGAGAGAGGCAGACCCAAGTTTCAAACCCAGGTCTTCTGGACATTAAAGTCAGTATTTTCAATCAATACTATATAGCTTCCTCAGCACAGACTTACTAAATGAACTTATTTCACTAACAAGACTATAAACTTTACTGGAGTACAAATTCAGCTTACTCATCTCTGCATAGACTCCTGCCTCTATAGTCATACAAGTAGATGTGAGGACAGTCAGGCAGGGACACACCATCCTACTGGATTCAGATCACCTGCCTCCTCTACACAGATCCTCAAACGTGGCCAAAGAGAATCATCTCCCCCAATAACAGAGAACCATTCTTTATCAACAGCTCACAAATATTTGTCTAACCACTTGATCAGCAAGTCTTATTTCAAGATGGTTTCTTAAGAACAGAGTCTAAACTTCATCTTCCTCTCTTGTACTCCCATAAAAATACATTGCTTGATGCTGGGCACAGAGGCAAGACTCAAAAAATGATCCAACTGCCTGCCATGTTTTGAGGGAGAGAATAATTCTCAGCATGCCCAATATCCAAATTACTGAAATTATATTAGGGAAGAAACAATAGCCCAGGGTGGTTAAGGGACTTTGCCCAGGACAGAGTTCTGCATCAAATATAAAATTAAAAGAGTGTGTGCCCTGGCCGGTTGCTCAGTGCTAGAGCGTTGGCCTGGCATGTGGGGGACCCGGGTTCGATTCCTGGCCAGGGCACATAGGAGAAGCGCCCATTTGCTTCTCCACCTCCCCCTTCCTTCCTCTCTGTCTCTCTCTTCCCCTCCCGCAGCCAAGGCTCCATTGGAGCAAAGATGGCCCGGGCGCTGGGGATGGCTCCTTGGCCTCTGCCCCAGGCGCTAGAGTGGCTCTGGTCGCGGTAGAGCGACGCCCCGGAGGGGCAGAGCATCGCCCCCTGGTGGGCAGAGCTTCGCCCCTGGTGGGCGTGCCGGGTGGATCCCGGTCGGGCGCATGCGGGAGTCTGTCTGACTGTCTTTCCCCGTTTCCAGCTTCAGGAAAAAAAAAAAAAAGTGTGTGAGAGAAGGTAGTTAACTACTCTTACCATAAAAACAAAAACAAAGAGGCTACATACACACTGCTTTGTAAAAAGAAAGCTCATGCTTTTTATAGCCTATGGAAGGGAATTTCAAAGCTCCTAACAAGCATGACCACAATATTGAGAAGTGTGAACAGTTGCCAGAAAATGTAGATAGAGACCCTTCTGTAGCTAGTACCCACCTGTTTTCATGAAAGGATATGGGATTCACTTAATCTTTGAACTGAAATCACCAAAACTATAATTGTGCAAAACATACAGAATATAGGCAACAGGTTCAGTACAGAATATATATATATATATATTCTAAAAGTTCTTTCTTCAAAACACTGGTGTTAAATGGGTATTGACAATAAGACAGGTCATACTTTTAAAAAATAAGGACACAAATGTTTCCATTCTCTATGGTGCATTTATTCTTATATGTGATGTGCCTGTTTCACTATATTTAATATTGCTTAATTTCAGCCTCATAAATGCTAAGTACTGTGATTAACCACGCCCATTGTATCAGTGTTAATAACTTAGTATAAGCACATACAAACACTCAAGTAACTATGTGATTTTATTTTAAGATTTTTTTAAATCCATAAGCCATTGCTATGGTACCTATAGTTTTTTGGTGATTAGTTTGTAACCTTACAACTGATTTTTCACAGGGAGCATGTGGTTTGAAGTTTTGTTTGCTTCCTTCTAGAACACTTGAACAGACTTTTGGTAAAGGAGTAACTGCAATAGTTTAAGAGATTATATGTATCTTTCTCAATTTAATGATTTGTTACTCTTCAAGTCAAAACAAGTGAATCAAACTCTAAATGTCCCCATATGCGTCACAGGTTCCCAGTCCTGAAAGTTTAAGAAAGGTTCAAGTAGAAAGAAGTGGATTTTACTGTTCATTATTTTAGACCCACAGCATTATTAAAAATTGCTTATTTTAGTCAATGTAAAAAGCACACTTCCATGAAAGCAATATTCAATGTGTACAGCACACTCTACTTAGCAGGTTGTTTTTCAAGCCTAGATCTGGTAATTCTACATTTCAGCTGCAAATTGGTACAACTAAAAAGGGGACATTGCTAGATAACATCAAATAAACTAACAGTATTTTTCCACGAGGCACTGTGTAACAGTGCCTGTATACTGTTAGGTTATACAGTATTTGTGACTAAAGAATAATCAACTGGCTGATGAAACATAAATTTGGATATGTTTAGCAACCATGCTTCTACAACTCACTTAGATTAAAATAATAGAAACACGAAAACATAACATTTCCGATTAACATAGTCTACCATTTGAGAGATGTTTGTGAAATTATTTGAAAAACCTTAGCTACTATTTCCACAATAAAATGTTTTAAATTCCAAATAAATTGAGAAAATACTTTGGAAGGTTCTTGAAGTCACAGAAGGCTGACTATACCCGTTATCCAACCACAAGTAGCAGCCCATCTATAAATGAAATTTTTGTCCTGCGTTCATCCATGAACTTTCAGGAAACTTAAACATTAGCTTACTATTTCTTTTAAAGATTTTATTAATTGATTTTACAGAGGTAAAGGGAAAGAGAAGTAGTTGCTTCACTCTAGTTGTTTATTGGTTGCTTATCTTATGTATCTTGACCCAGAAAACTTAGAGTTTCAAACCGGGGACCTCAGCGTTCCAGGCTGGCGCTCTATCCACTGCACCACCACAGGCCAGACATTAGCTTACTATTTAATGTGAATAAGACATTGCTATCTCCTGCATGTATGCTGCTCCAACAACCCCTGAGGATGAATCAGGAACATATAAAGGGTTATTAAGAAGGGCAGGGGAGCAGAGATAGCTGTTATTTGCCAAGGCATGCATGGGAAACTGTATAGAGTTAAACCAAGCTATCTTAGCTTTCTTTCTACCTCTCTAATATCTACACTAAGCCACCTCAAAATTTAATGTTTGTATTGTTTAAAAGGAGATGCATCATAAAGTCATAGTTGCTAACCAGTAACCCCCCCCTTATCCCCAATTCTTATAGCGCCTTTCAGCATGTGACGACATCAACTCCTCTGTCTCCCCCACTTGTCCGTGAGCTCCAGAGCAGGGCTGATGCCTTATCTGACTTTGTATCTCAGTTTATAATAAGCACCTACGATATGTTTGTTGAATAAACTGTGATGGAAGCAAGTAGGGAAAGTCAACTAACTTAAACATAATGCAGGCTAAATAAATAGTTGTCCATGTGGTTTTGTAAACTGCATATTCTCTCAGAGAAAGCTGTGAACAAAATAGTCAAGACATATAGTAATCTCACATTCTTCACATGTAATTGGCCTGTTAGTATGCTTTTACTATCTACTCTTGATCAATAATTCAAGATACTACAAAACTCTTTAAGATGTTTGTAACCTGTCCTTTGAATTTAGCTGAAAGTCACACAGAAAGATTTTTTTCAGAAACAGTTTGTACTTGCAACAATGGTGGCAATCAAGCAGCACAGTTCACCTTTACAGTACACATCATGTATAAATTCTGTTCTGAGAAATTTGCAACTTAGAGACAAAACTAACATTTAGAAATAAATGTAAATTGTCCCAAACTAAAGCTATACTTAAATATTGTATTATGAAAATTTTTAACATATAGACACAAGAGAAAATAGTACAACAAACACTCATAAGCCTATCACCCAGAGTCTACATTTATTAGTAATTTCCCACAATTGCTTCATTTATAATCCCTTCCTGTCCTTTTTTCCTCTTTTCTTCCTCTTTTTCTATCCTGAATTATTTTAAAGCAAACCCCAGACACCTCAGGATTTCATTTTCTAGAAATTACCTCTATTTTATTCTAGAACCTATCATAAGCCAGATTCTAATCTTTTTTTTTAAAGCACCGATACCTATGAGTCACTGAAATCACAAAGGGTACCCAAGTCTGTGTCATTTCCTGGAGGAATATCCAATACTTCCATTTAAAGTAAAAGCTTCCTCTTCCTTTTTTGTACTTTATAAAAAAAGATAATATCTTAAAGCAATGGCTATTTACAAATAAATAATTAACTTTTGCAATAATAGCAACATTCAATTCAATTTACTCAGATTGAAGACATTCTTTAAATTCTTGCCAAAGAAGAATTTTACAGTTATTTAATTATATCTTAGTTACATTCTAAAAGCTTTTTTGCATGTGATGAATTATACTATAGCAAACCCAAAGACAACAAAATAACATCACTCCTCACTCATCTTTACAAAGCTAAAGTGTATTAACTGCTTGGATGGAAATAGTGTCCTCTTTTTTTTCATTTTTTAATTAATTTTTATGGGGTGACATTGATAAATCTGGGTACATATGTTCAGAGAAAACATCTGCAGATTATTTTCCTCCCCCCTCATTTACCATCACATTCTTGTCCATGTCTCTGAGTCTCATTTTTATGTCCCATCTATGTATGGATTCATATAGTTCTTAGCTTTTTCTGATTTACTTATTTCACTCTGTATAATGTTATCAAGGTCCAGCCATGTTGTTGTAAATGATCCGATGTCATCATTTCTTATGGCTAAGTAGTATTCCATAGTATATATGTACCAAAGCCTTTTAATCCACTTGTCCTCTGACGGACACTTAGGCTGTTTCCAGCCACTGTGGAAAACAGTATAGAGATTCCTCAAAAAATTAAAAATTGAACTGCCTTTTGACCCAGCTATCCCACTTTTAGGAATATACCCCAAGAACACCATAGCACTGTTTGAAAAGAAGAAATGCTCCCCCATGTTTATGGCAGCATTGTTCACAATAGCAAATTGTCCTCTTCTTTTAAGAAGGTCTAATGTCTTCCATATTTCCTAAGTAAACCTTAACACTTTTCAAAAATATCTGAATAATTTATGAATAAAGTATCAGCTGCTAATGAAATTACTTAATCTTTGCGCTTGAAGGGTATTTCCATTTTCCTTTCCTTAGAAAGTTAACATTACAGCTAAGAGCAACCTGCGCACACACACACAACACAAGGCAAGATCCGACTAAGTAACATGTTTCAACTCAAACCAAATATTATGATGTACAACTCAGAAATCATGAGAGATAAAATTTCAGCTTAGACTTTGAGCTAAATTGAGAGCTTATCTATTAGTCACTGAAAAGTATCTCCTGCAGTGTTCCATACCCTACGCATATGGTTCTCAAATATAGTACTTGTTAACTGAAAACTAGATTCTTTTGTTTCATACTTCACTTTTTACTTCATACAGGTGTATTAAGTACAACTACTTGGAGACACTACCCTTAACCCAGAATTGGGGTTTATATACCTAACTATATTGAAACAAGGGCAAGTAGAAGTTACAAGATCACCATGTGATGGAAAACCCTAGTGATTTTGTGAGCACCAAAAATCACTTATCACTATATTATAAAATAACACCACAAAAATTTCATCACCAATCGTTTCATTTATTTTGTAAAGTATAAGTAAACGCTAGGACAACTCTTTGTCACAGGTCATTTTGTAACAGTAAAATACCAATCTAACCAGGACATGTTGTCATGAAAGCTACCTCACCTTATTTCACAGAATATAGAAAAACTATTTAATAGGAATCAAAGGCATTTAAAATCCCATTCTAACCCCACAAAATATAGAGTAATGGTTTCTGTCATTTAAACTTTTGATCATCTAACTTGGTAAGTATGGCTATATAATTAGGATTTCAAAATCAATTTTTAAAAAGTACAAAGTTCCTAAAATAGTCCCTCAAATAAAGAAAAGTCAGACTATTTAAGGAACAGGTTAGATTCTAAACTTCAAAAATTTGTCTTAAATTTGATTCTACCTGAATAAAGAAGATTTAGAAAGTGTCTCCAAATGTTTAACTACCAAAACACATAAGAATTTAAAACTTCTTGAAGTAAATTTCTGCTTAAATATTCAGTAATTTAAAAGTTAGAGCCTAACAAAATTATGTTAAAATAGTTACCCTTCTGCGAAGACGAGAGCAAACCTGTTCTTCTCTTGCAGCTCTAATAAGAGGAACCTCCCACGCTCAGAACACCAATCTGGAAACCCAACATTCTTCTTACAATTGCAACTTTAGAAAGCAAGTCATAACACTTCCTGCTAGAAAAAGAGAACACCCTGACAAAAGAATGATATAATACTTATGAATCCCCTTCCTGTCAACCTCACAGGATTTTTGCCAAGTATTACTGAATTCTAACTTCACAACATTTAGAGAAAACATAATTTTTTCATTCCAGCACCACTGAAATCATGCAAGAACACCAGGGAATTTAAAGTTGATTCAGGTCAAATAGCTACAACCCACATACCTATTTAGAGTTTGAACATTAGCCAAGTAACCTGCTTATTTTAGAAGACGTGGATGGAGCCAGCTTCTCCCCAGTGCCCAAGTCACTAGTCCTTCGTAAAGTACGTTACTTAGAAAGGCGAACCAATTCTCTCAGACGACTTACGTTCTCTAGTCTTCATTTTGATCCAAACTTATTCATATTCTTCATACAACATTTACCCTCCATGAGCTAGGTGTTGTATCTACTACACTTATTTTCTGTTGAAATACATAAGTTGTTAAGTGTAGGAACTATATTTTCTACCAGTGTGGCATATAGGAACTAAGCCAATACTTGAACTGAATTTTTTATTGAGAGGCAAGACTATAGAGCAGTTAAGAGCTCTAGAGCCAGAGTGGGTTCAAATCTAGTTCCACAATTTTTTTTTTTTACTGAGACAGAGAGAGAGTCAGAGAGAGGGATAGACAGGGACAGTCAGACAGGAACGGAGAGATGAGAAGCATCAATTATTAGTTTTTCGTTGCGCATTGTAACACCTTAATTATTCATTGATTGCCTTCTCATATGTGCCTTGACTGCAGGCCTTCAGCAGACCGAGTAACCCCTTGCTTGAGCCAGCGACCTTGAGCTCAAACTGGTGAGCTTTTGCTCAAACCAGATGAGCCCTCGCTCAAGCTGGCGACCTCAGGGTCTCGAACCTGGGTCTTCCGCATCCCAGTCCGACGCTCGACTGCGCCACTGCCCGATCAGGCTAGTTTCACAATTTTTTTTTACCTGTGTGTGTCCATAGCCAAGTAACTTAAGCTCTTGTGCCTATGTTCTCATCAAGAAATGATAATATTAACTACTTCTCATAATAGTAACTACTTTGTATACTGTTGTGATGCTTAAGTGATATAATGTGTGTTTGAATTTAGATCATAGCCTGGCACAAGTAAATATTTGATATATGATTGCTGCTATTTGATATATGATTGCTGAAATTTGCTTTTTAACTTCTTTAGCAATTTTAATCAGTTAATTGCTAAATTCAGCAACTGTTTTGTACAGAGTACCCTTTATGAGAGAGAACAGAAAATCAAGAAAATCAACAGGAGCAAAGAACTAGGCTCAGGAGACCATGTCTAATGCTGAGAATCATTTGAAAGGAAATGGCGTGCAGTGGGAGCATCAGGGTCTTAGGAGTCTGACAAATTTGAAGTCTGTATGACCTTGAACAGATTACTTAGCTTCTCTGAGCCCCATGTTCATATCTATAAATGTGGAGCTAACTCCACATACTTCAAAGGGTTGCTATGATGATTAAATGAGACAATAGAAGTATATAAGAGCATTGGTCTCCAGCAAGGTGCTCAGTAAGTGGCAGCCATTATTATAATTTACTTGGGATAAAACAAGCATGATATCATCTGCTCTATCTACCTAATAAGAATGAAAGTGAGATGATGTCTACTCCAGTCCTTTATAAATAATATAAACCAAATACCGTGAAGCATTTTATGATAACATAATGAATTCCCAGAATAAGGAAGCAACTCACACTGCACTCATTTGTAAAAAGGATTGGACAGTCCCTGTTAGGAGGCAGTGTTCTTTCCTCATCACTGACCACCATTAGCAGACACTGCATTACATTTTATCTCTTTAACAGAAGCACTTAACTTTATTTCATCAATCACAACCCCCCCCCCCAATATCAAAAGGCAACACTATTCAGAACAGAAGGAATATAGCAGCAGGAGCCCGAAGATGTGTTTTTCTATGTCTTTGTCACTGACTCACTGACTGAAGCCTCTTTGACTTTCCCAACTCTTAATTTCTACAAATTTACTATTTGTAAAACAAGCATAGCACTTATCTGACTTTGGTCTGAAAGGGAATACGAGATATTAAGTAACTCTAAAGCACTTCCAGCTACCTGGAAGGATATACATGTATGTATTATCATCATTTTACAGAGAAAATTGGGGCACAGGCAATTGCCTTGGGTAAGAAGACAGTATTAGTGTTAGATCAGAGATGTTGGGGGTTTTCCAGCCTTACTTTTTATTCAGCCACATTTGTCACTCCAGACCATGTAGATGGGTCTGTTCCAAGTGCTCTTAACTTCTTCAATGATAAGGGTACCTGGAAAGGGCTTCCTTGACTTTCATTTGGTCATCTGGAATGTATACACTTTCTAGCACTCTGAACTCTAAGGCTAATCTTTGATCACAGTGAAACCTATCAACACCAAGTTGCTGACTTTAAAATGTATTCACCATAACATAATAGAATTTATTTAAATTACAATACATTGTGGTCAAATTCTAGGAATGGATACTTTCTTCAAAAACGCATAGCTTCTACTTACTAACCGCTATAACATTTCCAGAAAGACTGTTCTATCATATCAGTAGTTCAACCAGTTTTAATCTATGGCCCATTTTGTAACCTTCGAAATGTTTCACTCATCATCTGAGGTATGTGTGATGTGCACAGGGTTGGGGGGGAGAGGAGTGTTTATGTATGTGCATGTGTGTGACTCTGTATGAACAAAATTTCTTTTCTTTTTTTTTTTTCTATTCAGTGAGAGGAGGGTGAGGCAGAAACAGTCTCCCACATGGACCCCTACCGCGATCCATGCAGCAAGCCCACTAGGAGGTGATGCTCTGTACATCTGGAGGGGCATTGCTCCATTGCTCAGCAACTGAGCTCTTCTCAGTGCTTGAGACGGAGGCCATGGAGCCATCCTCAGTGCCCGGGGCCAACTTGCTCCAATTGAGCGATGGCTTCAGAAGAGGAAGAGAAAAAGAAAGAATGAGAGAAAGGAAAGAAGTGAGAGGAGGAGAGGTAGAGAAGCAGATGGGCGATTCTCTGTGTGCCCTGACCGGGAATCAAACCTGGGACATTCACAATCCCAGCTGACGCTCTACCACTGAGCCAACCAGCCAGGGCATATGAACAGAATTTCTAATTTTACTATGAGTTGTGAAGATTGGTTTGGGACTAGACAGTGGCAAGGGTTGTATAATACACTTCACATTTTTATAAGCAGACCACAGAATGAAAGCAACTTTTACATTGCATTTCAAATTCATCATGATGAATGCTGAAGAAAGTCAATGGAAACAAACCTATGTTTTATCTGTTCATGCAATGCTCTTTATCAATCTTTCCCTCTTTCTCTCTCTCCAAACAAATCCATAAATTTAAAAGTTCACACACATGCATCTGTGGACACACACATTTCTTGGGGTGGAAAAGGAAGGAAAGAGGCACACCCTCCACTACATGAGTTTCACAGACTTATCAGTGTAATATAGTGAGAACACAAGACTTAGATATAGTATTTTTAACGCCTCTTCCAACTTTCATTCAAATGTCATGCTCTTCACCACACCCAGTACCGGGTATAGTCTTCCCATGTGTGACACGCTCAGTGAGGTATCTCCTACTATGCTTAATGACACACCTCAGTAACACTAATCTATTATCCTTTAGTGAAACAGGATTTTACCCATCTTTATGATTTATAAAGTAAACAGATAACAACCCCACAGTGAGTGAAGCATTAAAGCAAAGAGATCTAACATAAAATAGGTACCAAATTAACATGCAGAAAATCACTACTGTGATTTTGGACTATACTGAAAAGTTCAGAAAATGTATAGTAGGAACAGTATTGGTTTCACAAACTTCTTGTTGCATGGATGTCAGTTTTAACAATCAAGTACATCTGGTTTATGTACTCATTTTTTTCATATTGGGTAGCAGAATAAACCACACAATATCCTAATTTAAATATTCCAAGGAATGTCTCCCCAATAAGTCTCTATTAGCTTTGTATTGTGTAAAAAAGTAATCTAATCTTTCAAAATGTTAGAATAGAATGTCTTATTATATATTAAATTATAAACCTTGTCCTAATCACTAAAACAAAATGTTAAAATAGATGATAGGTTTAAGTAAGTCTTTAAAAAATTATCAACTGAATTACACACAAGGCAAGGAACTAATTTAAAAGATCTCACTTATATGTGGAATCTAATGAACACAATAAACCAAGGAACAAAACAGTAACAGAGGCAGGGTCACAGGGAACAGATGGACAGCTGTCAGAAGGAAGGGGGAAGAGAGGATGAGATGAAAAAAGGTGAACAGAACCTGACCAGGCAGTGGCACAGTGGATAGAGCATCGACCTGGGATGTTGAGGACCCTGGTTTGAAACCCCAACATCACCAGCTTGAACACGGGCTCATCTGGCTTGAGTGCAGGGTTGCCGGTTTGTGTGTGGGATCACAGACATGACCCATGACCCTGTGCTCACTAGCTTGAGCCCAAAGGTCGCTGGCTTGAAGCCCAAGGTCACTGCCTTGGCTGGAGCCCCTTGGTTAAGGCACACATGAGAAAGCAATCAATGAACAACTAAGGTGCCGCAACTATGAGTTGATGCTTCTCATCTCTCTCCCTTCCTGCCTGTCCGTTTGTCCCTCTCTCTCTTGCTTGCTTAAAAAAAGGTGAAAGGATTAGCCAAAATTATATATACATAACACATATATACAAACAACAGGGTAACACTAGCCAGAGGGGTAGGGAGGGTGGAGATAGGAAAAGGGGGACCAAGAAGGGAAAATAAGGGTGGAAAGAAATTTTGTAGAGGCATGGGGGCATGATGCAGTGGTAGAGGGTGTTAAATTGCATGGGATACTGAAACCATGTCAACACAATAAATTAAAAATAAAAAATAGTAAAAAAAGACATTTGTGGTGACTATACTTAACAATACTAAGTTGTATATTTAAAAGTTGCTAAGAGAGTAGATCTTAAAAGTTCTCATCACAAGAAAAAAAACTGCACTATGTGAGGTGATGGATGTTAACTATATTTATTGTGCTGATCACTTAAAAATATATAAAAATAGCAAATCACGTTGTATACCTTAAACTAATACAATGTTATATGTCATTTATTTTTCAATTAAACTGGAAAAAAGACATCTGTGCTCTGTTCATAGCTAATAAAATCATACAATGGAGTAACTCATGTGCTCTATACCATTGTATCCTGAGGGACTCTCATTCAAAAAAAGATGGATAGAAAAGGAAAGAAAATAAGAAAGGAGAGGAAGCAAAAATAAAACATCCTATTAACTAAGCAGTTCCTAAACTTTTTGGCCTTAGGACCTGAAAATCTCAAAGAGCTATTCGATAGTTGTGTTAGATCAGTCAATGTAATTTATCAAGTTAGAAATTACAACTAGGAAATATAATTATTTAAAAACAAAAGTAAACCCATTACATGATAATATAAATAACATTTTAAAATAAAAATGTAACTATATTTTCAAAAAACTCTAGCAAGAAGAATATATTGTAGTATGTTTAGATTTTTGCAATTGTCTTACTGTTTAAATTAATACAATGATACAATGACAGCTAGATTTTCACATCTACTTCTGCACTCAATCTGCTGCAATATGTTGCTTGGATCAAGTATATAAGAAAATATGGTCTCTTATCAACATGTTGTTGAAGAAGAAATGATTTTAAGAGCCTTTTCAGATAATTACGGATTTTCTTCTTTATAATACTATGCCAAAACTCGAGAAGTGGAAATTTATTTAATGTTAGTTACAGTGTGGAATAAAATACCGAATAATTAATTTTTCATACTCCGTTATATTAAAATTTATTGGTCTACCTTATACTCTAAAGCAGTGGTAGTCAACGTGGTCCCTACCGTCCACTAGTGGGCGTTCCAGCTTTCATGGTGGGCAGTAGTGGAGCAACCAATGTATAAGTAAAAAGATAGATTTAACTATAGTAAGTTGTTTTATAAAGATTTATTCTGCCAAACTTAGTGAAAATCTGACATAAAGTACTTGGTAAGTAATTATTATTATATGCTTTAGCTTGCTATAACTCTGCTTTATAAATTTTATAAAGTAAAGTTACTTCCCTACTTTATAAATCACCATTACTGTGGAACCGGTGGGTGGTTAGAACATTTTGCTACTAACAGAGATACAAAAGTGGGTGGTAGGTATGAAAAGGTTGACTACCCTGCTCTAAAGGGACTTTTCACCCATGCTTGATTTTGTAACATCATGTACTGATCATTTGGAACAATACTGCTTGACTAATGCAGATCTTCCAAATGCTGTCACACTTCATTTTACAGTAGCTAACAAATCACTTTCAATAAAAACACCATCAATGTCATTAGAAAAGTCTAAATATTGACACTTGGTGGCTGATGCAAATTTGCAAAAATTTGAATTTTTTGCTTGAAAGCCTAATTTTATCATTGGCAGCAGATAATCTCAGTTTTTCTTGCAGTGATAGGCACACTTGATTCATTTTTGATAAAATATGGGTCAAATATTCAGGCTGGAATAATGAATTAATGTATCATTTCATCTTTAAAATAAAAGCAGTTTTCTGTTATTAAAAATACAGCTAATTTGGCTTGCAACTCAAACAATTGGAAAAGTGCTTTTCCTAAAGACACCCATTGTACATCCACACACAGCAGAAATGTTTTAAAGTACTTGCTATCATGTCACATGGACTATTTTTTTTTTTTACAGAGAGAGAAAGAAAGTCAGAGAGATGGATAGATAGGGACAGACAGGAACAGAGAGAGATGAGAAGTATCAATCATCAGTTTTTCGTTGCGACACCTTAGTTGTTCATTGATTGCTTTTTCATATGTGCCTTGACCAGGGGCCTTCAGCAGATTGAGTAACCCCTTGCTCGAGCCAGCGACCTTGGGTCCAAGCTGGTGAGCTTTTGCTCAAATCAGATGAGCCCGTGCTCAAGCTGGCAACCTTGGGGTCTCAAACCTGGGTCCTCCACATCCCAGTCCGATGTTCTATCCACTGTGCCACCGCCTGGTCAGGCTTGTCACATGGACTATTAAAAAGATGTATATCTAAGAGTTGAGATTTAATAAAATTAGTATTTCCTGCTTCATCAAGGATATTCATAAATGAAAACCATTTTGTAGGTCTTTTTCTGAAAGGGAGGGCATAACGTTGAACACAGTAACTAAGACAGTGTGGTGCTACTCCCTTGCATGCAAAGGCTCCAGTTTTACCCACCAGCATAAATGATAACACAGTGAAAAGTCAAGTAATATTTTATGCAAGTAATTTTGACTGTTCCATTTTTTTGAGAACTGCTGCTTAATATAGTGATATTTATAATGGAGTTATTCATTTTTAGAGACTAAAAACATAAGCTCTGTAGGCTTCAAAGAATTTCAAAACTGAGAATACAATGACCAGAATAGGTTTTTAACATGAATTCTGTGCTAATGAATTATGAAAAGAAAAATTAATGCATTAATATCAATTTTGAGGGGACCAATCTACAGTCCGCACATTTTGCAGAATCAGGATCATGTCCATGAGTCATGAATTTATCAAGATCATATTGTTTAGTAACTTTTGATACATTTTTTAAAAAAGATGAGAAAGGAAATATATTTATTACAAAACTACTTAAAAAGTATCCAGCTCTTAGGGAGCAAATCATATTTTTCTCCTGATAAACTATAAGTTTCTTATTCTGACAATCTAGAACAGAAAGGGTTTGAAAGTTAAACTGTATGAAATGCAAAAATTATTACTATTTTAAAATAATACAAAGTAAGGGCACTATAATACTTATGGGTAAAATAATATGTGGGTTATTGTAAAGCAAATCCCAAACAACAAATAAAAATGAAGAGCAGAGAAAAGATAAAATGAGAACATCAAATATTGAGAATTGTTGAAGTAAGTGCTATCTTACTTTCTATGTTTCAACATTTCTATAAAAATACAGTTAAAGAAATTTCATATGCTTGTATGAAAGTATTTGGTATTTTGGAAAACAAAAAATAATATTCCCGGTTTATCTTTATTCACTAAACAAACACTGAAGGAACATCCTCTCTGTAAAAGCCACTGGACTACACAGCATCAGGAAATATAAAATTTATGAAATGTGTCTTTTGCATCCAATGGGCTCAGAATGTCTGTGTCCATATATGTAATCAATTCCCTAAAATGTTTAGTATAATGCCTCCATAATGCCTCCATTATGTCCATCATAAGGGGTACTTAGATAATTGCAAATCATTACAATGCAATTTTAAGGAAAAAGACAGGAATAGTGGCATGAAAAGAAAATAGAAAAAGAAAACTTAAAAAATAAGAAACGAGACTCTTTGGTTTTCCTCTATAAAAGGAAGTGAATAAAAGATGTGAGCAAATATGGGCATGATCACATCATTTTTCCACCACAACCCATCATCTTATTTCACTTCAGGACAGGAACCATCATGTCATCTCCTTTGAGTCACCTCTCATACTACTCACACAGGCAAAAATAACTGGGCAGTCCATTCATTTTCCACAGTGAATGTTAAATATATTAAGTACTCTATAATTCTTCAGACTGAAGACAATGCTTACAAATGCCATACTTCAACATTAATTTCCAGGACTACTACATCTTTTAATTGTCACCCCCCTCCTCAAATCAAGCCCATCTAAAGAATATATTTACAAGTTAAACTGGTAACACTCCCCAGTTACTTAAGGGGTCTAATTATAACACTGATCACAGATAAGTAAAAAATAAAAGTGAGAATCAAATAATCAAAATGTAAATAAAATTTGAAGAAAATCAGATGTTTACTTTACTTTAATTATCATCTAACTAATTGCCATATACGTATATTATAAATTGTCAAATTTCCCCTATTCAAACTTCAGATAAAATGTGCAGCAGTTCTCAAAACTTATCTGAAAAATTTTTTTTCCAGTGATGAGAGAGGGAGAGAGAGGTAGGAAGGGAGAGTGAAAGAGAGAAGCATCAACTCATTGTTTCACTTAGTTGTGCACTCACTGGTTGCTCCTCATATGTGCCTGACTGGGGATGGAACCCGGGGGACTTCACATGCTGGGAGGGTTCTTTATTCATTGAGCCATCCGGCCAAGGCAAAGTCTTCACTTTTACAAAATAAAAAGCATTTCAGAGAAAAGAAATGGGGTGGAAATGATAAAGAACTTTGAATTTTATCATGTTTTCCCTCAAAATTGCTACACAAAAAATAAAGAAAAATCTCACTTGGCTGTGAAAATATTACTACTTTACCTTTCTAAGCTTTAAAACAACTATTTTTTGACCTCATAAGGAATAATCAAACCTTCAAAAGAAAAAGCTGCTTTAGCATTTCCAGCCTGCCTGCCCTAGTCCAAAATTAACCTTGTCAGTTCTTAAGAAGACATATAAAACCTCTTTAAATGACTAATTCACATGAAGTGGTAACATGAAGCCACAGTTTATAAGATGCTGTTTCTACTTGTTACCAGATGTTTCTATCTCTTCAAAGTGTTAAATGCATTCATGAAGAGGTTCAGATATGTTTGCATGTAAAATATTTTCTGACTTCCGCTGTTATTGTGGTGACATGTTCCAAAAGAAAAATTGCCAATATTCACTTAAAAAATCACCAAGTACTTTGTTAGTTTAATTCTTCCATGTAATTCTTGAAACACATATATACACTTTCTAAACACAACATAAGTTAATTCCATTTTATTGGGAGTTTGTCATGAACAGTCCACTTAGAGTTCTAGCTGAAAAATCCAAATTTGTGTGAGAATACTTTTGGAATTTTTTTTAGACAAATAAACAATCATCACCTGTATATACTATAGGGTTCCTTTGCCAGGTATAATTCAACAATTGCAGCGTTTTCTACTTCTACCCATTCTTCTCTTATGTTAACTTATTTGGTTATGTTGCCATTAAGATTTTATTAGCTTAATTTAAAAGATTTTAATCTCTAGCCATAGTTCAATTCAACAACAATGGTTGCTATTTTCTACACATAATGGTCATTGTTAAGTTTGGCTCAACACAGAATCCAGAACACAATGTAGATTTATCCTTAAAATTGGCAGCAAAAATAACGTAGCATCATAAAGTGTTATATCCCCTTTCTATTCAAACAATGCTCACATGGTGAGATGATATGGTGCCCTATGTGATGAGATGAAGTGAGGTATAAGATGTAGGCATTGTGACATAGTATTAAGCCACTTACTATAAGGGTTACTTGAACACAAGCACCATGAGACAGTGACAGCTGACCTGATAACTGACATGGTCACTAAATGACTTACAGGTGGGGAGCATATAACGGTTGGATATGCTGGACAAAGGGATAACTCCTGTCCCTTGGTGGGATGGAGTGGGACAGTGCAAGATTTCATCACGCTACTCAGAATAGTGCACAATGTAAAACTTATAAATTGACAAATTGTTTATTTATGGAATTTTCCATTTCATATTTTCAGATTGTGATCGACCACAGGTAACTGAAACCACAGAAATGAAACCACAGATGAAGGAAGAGGAGTGGGGGAGACTATATAATGAGACTAAGTCTCATTATAATTAATTCTGCCACCAAAGTGACTTTTGTGGCCTTCACTTACTAAAAATCATCGAGTTAGCAAAAAGTCATCTATGCAAGAGTAACTTCTTACCTTTCCTAGTTTGTCTTTCTCCCTGGTACTATGTTATCTCAGAAATTAGCTAAAGCCACTAGCAGGGTTCTTTTGATGAGATAAGCTATCTTAATCTCACTGGCTCTAAGAATTCCTGCTTTAGAGAATGAGCTTTTAAAAGTCTCTCATTAGACCAAATAAATACAAAAAATACAGATAAATTGTATTTGAAGAAAGAAGTTGAGATATCTGTTTATGATGAGTACCATTATATAGAGGTGGACAAAAGTAAGTTTATAGTTGTGAGAATGGGAAACACTGTTTTGTATTATTATTTATTATTTTGCATACAAACAACTATAAACCACTTGTCTCCCCTACCCCCCATATTGCTTTCTTCCTTCACAGGATATGTAGCTATACATTTGCTGTAGCTGTTAGGAGTAGGTGAAGAAAAAAATCACTGATACTAGTGGAGGCAAATTTCACTGTAATGATAATGCTAAAACTATGAACCATATGCTATAACATAGAGAAGTTTTCATTATTGGGAAGTAATTCTGCTAACTGTATTTAAGGCAGTATAATTAGACGTGATTTTCAAATTCCTTCTTTCTAAGTCTAACCACTTAATACCATATTCATAATGTTATAGGCCACCAGTGATATAGTATTTTGTTAAAGCAATAAGGGCCAATTTATAATATAAACAAGATAGAAAAAAGAGCCAAAGGGTTTTTTTTGTGCCTTCATCCTGAACCATTAAGTTTCTTTAGCTTTTTTTTTTTTTAACACTTAATAGTTTCCAAGAGTCCTTTTTAAATTAAAAGCTGCACCAGATTCTTTTTGTAATTTTGAAAATGTTATTTTGTGGCCTTGGCCAGTTGGCTCAGTGGTAGAGCATTGGCCTGGTGTGCGGAAGTCCCGGGTTTGATTCCAGCCAGGGCACACAGGAGAAGCACCCATCTGCTTCTCCATCCTTCCCCCTCTCTTTTTTCACTGTCTATCTCTTCCCTTCCCGCAGCCAAGGCTCCATGGGAGCAAAGTTGGCCCAGGCGCTGAGGATGGCTCCATGGCCTCCATCTCAGGCACTGGAATGGCTCTGGTTGCAATGGAGCAATGGCTCAGATGGGCAGAGCATTGCCCCCTGGTGGGCATGCCAGGTGGATCCTGGCTGGGAGCATGCGGGAACCTGTCTATCTACTCTTCTCTCACTTGGAAAAAGAAGAAAAAAATGTTATTTTGCATAATCAAACCATGAGAATGCACAAAAGTTCTAATTTAAAAACTTTGACTTACTATTCATCAATAACAAAAGCATTCCAAACTTCAATATCCTAATCCCAATGACAGTGGCACATTATATTTTGCTATTTGGGGAAATGCATTTATCTGAGACAACAGAAGGCATAAACCATACTTTCATTAAGACAGAACAATAGGTTTAAGAATCTTATAGACCACTTATAGAAATCTAATGAGTGGTATTAAAATTTTCTAGAAGTAACTTTTCAAAAAATTTTAAATTAACAAACAAATCAATAATTTAGAACTTGAATGTTATATACCTAAATCAAAAAAGAATGTGTCATTCCTTTGGGGGGAAAAGCTTCAATTCTGGTGATTAAAAAAGATATCCAAGTTATAGAAAACAACCAGTTACTGTATTTTTCGCTTCGTAAGATGCACTTCCCCTCCCTCCAAAAATGGAGGGGGAAACGCCCATGCGTCTTATGGAGCGAAAAATATGGTATTTTATTATTAAATATTTTAACACATTATTTGGTTCAGAATATTTTTTTCTTATTTTCCTCCTTAAAATCCTAGGTATGTCTTATGGTCAGGTGCATCTTATAAAGAAAAAAATATGGTAATATTCATTCAATGATTTAAAAATTATAAAAATAGGCACTTTAGAAAATAATAACTACTATGAGAGTATAGAAAAAGTGAAGTTATCTTTCTTAATGGAATTATCATTTTAACTTAATACTATATATGCAATCTCAAAATTCTAGTTTATTAATACAATATCTATCAACATTCTGGCACAGTTTATTTTATAGTCATAGACCAGTTTATTCCAAAAATTTTATGTGGTAAAAACAGGTCTTAGAATAGGTGAAATATATTGAAAATAATGTGGGTGGAATCACTCACTTATAGCTATAGCAATCAAGACAGACCAATAGACACAGGACAATGAAAGAGATCAGAGAAGCCAGAAATACACCTATACAAATATACTCAACTGCTTTTGACAAGGATGCAAAAGCACATTAGTGGAAGAATGGTGCTGAAGCAACTGGACAATCATAAGGAAAAAAATAACTTTGTCCTAAATCTGATACCTTAGCACAAAAATAAACTAAAAAAATAGGTCACGGACTTAAATGGGAAACAAAACACCAAAAAACTTGAGAAAAAAATTCTGAGAAATTCTTCAGAAACCAGGTTTGGTGAAGAAGTCTTAGTCATGTCACCAAAAAGTCCATTAAAGGAAATATTAATAAATTTGGCCTTGCCAAAATAAATACTTTTGTTCTATGAAAGGCCTTGTTTAGAAGATCTAAAGACAAGCTACAAAGTAGGAGAAAATATCTGTATAGCACATATCTGACAAAGGATTATTTTCTAGATATATAAAGATCTCTCAAAACTCAACATTAAAAAAACAATCCCCCCAAAGAACCAATCCAATTAAAAAATAGACAAAAGATACAGAAACACATTTCACCGAAGAGGATATAGATGTGGAAAATAAACACATAAAAAGATATTCAACATCATTAAGCACTGGAAATGCAAAATGAAACCAAAATGAGATATCACTATATACTTATCAAAATGGCTAAAATAAAAAAATAATGACAATACAAAATGCTGACAAGGATATGGAAAAACTGGACCACTCTTCGTGGGGAAGTAAACAGTACAGTCACTGTGGAAAAATATTTTGGTAGTTTCTTAGAAAACTAAACATGAAACTTTCATACAACCCAGCAATTGCACTCTTCGTTTATTAATTCTGGAGAAACAAAACTTACATTCACACAAAAATCTGTACACAAATGTTTACAACAGCTTTATTTTTAATAGTCAAAATCAGAAAAGGCCCAGATATCCTTCAGTGGGTGAATGGTTAAATAAACTGTGGTTTATCTACACCATGGTATACTACTCAGCAATGAAAAGGACGTATTGATATAGATAACTTAGATGAATCTCCAGAGACTTATGCCGAGTAAAAAAATCAATCCCCCAAATTTACATATTCGAATCCCATTTTTTTTTTTTTAAATTTATTTTTTATTTTTTTATTTTTATTTATTCATTTTAGAGAGGAGAGAGAAAGAGAGACAGAGAGAGAGAGGAGAGAGAGACAGGGGGAGGAGCTGGAAGCATCAACTCCCATATGTGCCTTGACCAGGCAAGCCCAGGGTTTTGAACCAGCGACCTCAGCATTTCCAGGTCGACGCTTTATCCACTGCGCCACCACAGGTCAGGCCTCGAATCCCATTTTTATAGTATTTTTAAACTGACAAAATTATACAAATGGTGAACAGACCAGTTGTTCCCAGCAGTAAGAAATGGAGGGGGAGAAAGCTGGAGTTCGTGTGTGTGTGTGTGTGTGTGTGTGTGTGTGTGTGTGTGTGTGTGTTTGTTGTTATAAGAAAGTAACAAAAGGTATTCTAATGGTGATGAAACTCTTCTGTATCTTGACTATATCAATTTCAATACCTTGACTTTGATATTGTATTATAATTTTGCAAAAGGTTATCATTGAGGGAAATGGGGTACACGGTACATAGGATCTCTGTGGCATTTCTTGTAAGTAATATGTCTAAGATTGTTGCAAAGTAAAAAGTTTAACTGAAAAATCTAATTTAGAGTTAAATACAGAATATATTACAATTAAATTAATAGAAAAAAGGGGAAAATTTACTTGTTTTAACTCCATTTTCTGTTTTAAACATTATTTCCATTAATCTTTTCAAAACATTATTGATGTAACTACTAACATAATATCCTTAGCATATACAATCAATCTATGACTCCACTAGAATAGTTGATCTAGGTAAAGCAATTTCTTTCTTTTGAAAACCCAAATTAAAAGCTGATATAAAGGAGAATTTCAGGGTTAAAACCCATCAATGCATGACAATTTAGGTATTTGTTATTCAAAATAGATTTTACTTGTTCAAATGCTATTTCTTCCTAGTTATTCACATGGCTCACCCCTTGATTTCCTTCACGACCTGCCTCAAATAACTCCCTCTCAGTGAAACCTACTTTTACTGTTATTTGAAATAACAATGCCCTTCTTTCCACACCCTATTCCTTCAATCTTATTTTAATTTTCTATATTAATTAATAAATAAATTTCTATATGAATTGACTATATTATATCAACATTTACTTTCTATATGCCTCTAGTAGGATGTAAACTTAATAAAGGTGGTGATCATTTTTGTTTGTTTCAGTCACAGGTATAACTCCCAATGCCTGGAATAGGACTAGACATATAATAGACAGTAAATATTTTAAAAAGTGAATAAAATGGAAATATTTTTCTTGGTGATAAAATAATACAAATACTGGTTCTATAAGAGTGACAAAATCTAGTTTAGAAGAAATCAAAATTGATAGAACCTTATAAGTTATACCCAATATACTATATTGGAATTAGAGTGTTCAAAATCTTTTCAATGTATTACAATATAGGAAACTTTAAGATCAATAATTAGGACTGCAGTTTTGTTAGGATAAGGAGTACTTTGGATTAAAGATATGACATAGCAAAATAATTTACAAATGCAAAGCTATTGCTAATGGCTTTCCATTAGCTATGAAGGAGCTGGAAGTTGCTTTAGGTACAGGTGAAGTGAATTTCAAAAAGTTCATGTCAATTTTAGTAACACGGCACCTGCCATTTTGTTAACATCTGAAAGAAAACAACAGTTAGCATAAACTGATTCAGGGAAGAAGAGGGAGAAGAGGCGTTCTTGTTAAACAAAGTTGAACCCTGGATGTGGTGTTTAAATTTATGCTGAGAAGAGTGATGGATCAGGTAGGTATCAGAAGACCTCTATGGCTATCTTCAACCATGGACCACCATGTGCTGAAGCATATCAAAATCAATTAAACTTCTGTTGCCTTATGTGTAAAACATTAGTGGCAAATTAGACTCTGAGCTCTTCAAATAATGACATATTGTTTTATTCATCTTAGTGATACCAGTGCATGGAATCTGTTAACGAGTACAGACCTATTAAATGGATTTAGTAATTACATAGAAAGTTCTAATTGCATTTTACAGAAATTGTAGCTTTTATTGACTGAACTTCCTCTCTCAGAAAAGCTTATCCTTTCCTAATGGGCCTGCAAGATACTAACTGCCCGTAAGAGCAGTGAGACTGTGGCCAGGAATTTCTCTGTGTGTGAATTCAGAAGATATTGGCGGAGTTGGGTTCTAGGCGTCATTAGCTATTCTGACCTTATGCCATGCAGGTGACTCTGGGGTCAAAGGTACTTGAGAGAAAAGCTTTGGTTTGAAACTGAAAGTGATATATATATTTTTTACCATCTTTGGATAGATAATCCCTCATTTTCATATTCTCCCCTAAAAACTCAAAAGGTAAAGACTTCTTCAATATTAATGCCATGCTTTCTAAAACACCAAGCTCTTCTGAAAATGTCAAGTGTTAAATGTACTTAATAGCATTTTTGAATGGATGCATAAATAATTAGTACTAATGGTCACCTCCTGGGAAGGGAAGTGGGAATTGGGGTCAGGGCAGAAGGCTTCATTCCTTTTCTTTGTGCTCCTTTCTATCTTTTCAGTTTTGTTTTGTACATATTATCTCATATTTTAAAAGTAAAATTCAAAAATAAATATATTAGACTGGCCAGGTGGTGGCATAATGCATAGAGCATCAGCCTGGGACACTGAGGACCCAAGTTCAAAACCCTGGGGTCGCTGGCTTGAGCACAGGCTCATCTGGTTTGAACGCAGGCACACCAACTTGAGTGCAGGGTCATCTGCTTGAGCATAGGATCATAGACATGACATCACGGTTGCTGGCTTGAGCAAGGGGTCACTGGCTCGGCTGGAGCCCACCAGTCAAAGCACATATGAGAAAGCAATCAATGAACAACTAAGGTGCCTCATTTCTCTCCCTTCCTGTCTGTCTGTCCCTGTCTGTCTCTCTCTAAATATATATTTAGAGATGTGTAAATATATATATATATATTTAGAGATGTGTAAATATATATATATTTAGAGATGTGTGTGTGCATGCATATGTGTGTGTATATATATTATATTATATATATTATATATTATATATATTATATATATTATATATATATTAGATGTGACCAATAATGCTTTAGGCAGACTAAAATGATTGTGTTTAAAGCATTTATCATTTACTTCTCTGCATTTAATACTGCTCACCTTTAGTTCTTAGAGATGGTGTTTAGTAAATGTGTTTAAACAAGGAATTTGTAAACATTTACTATAAAATAAATTTTCAAAAGGTGATTATACAACTTTTACAGGATTTCCATTTTTCAAGTAAAAATACTACTAAAGACAAAGGTACTGGGAACAAGCTAGTAAGCATCAGGAAACAAGAAAGTATAGCTATACTTAGATGTAGAAATCAATACTGCTCAGAGTCAATCAAAACAAGGATTTACATTAACAGCAGAGTAGTGGTAAATGAAATATTATCTTCTCAGTACCACCTCTAACTAATTAGGTGACCTGTGGTTAGACATTTAATATTAATGTGTCCCATATTTATAATAGCCAAAAAGTGAAAATAATCCAAATGTCTATCAATGGGTAAATAAACAAATGTTATATCCATTCAATGGAATATTATTCAGCTATAAAAAGGAATAAAGTACTGTACTGATATACACCATAATGTGAATGAACCTTGACAATATTATGCTAAGTAAAAGAACCCACACACTCACTATGTTACATATAAGACTACATACTATATGATACATTCATACGAATTCCAGAATGATGAAATCTATAAGAGACAGAAAGTAGACTAGTAGTTATTTAGAGCTGAGAAGGTGGAGGGTTGGAGAGAATGATAGCTTGAGAGTATGGGGTTTCTTTCTGAAGTAATGAAGATGTTTGAAAAATGACTGTGGGAATGGAATGATTGCCTATATCTCTGAATATACTAAAATCCAGTGAAATGTACACATGGGTGGTATGGAATGTGAATTATATCTCAATAAAAGTGCTTTAAAAAGTAAAAAGGGGGGCTTTCAGTCAAGGTGGCAAAGTAGGTAAGTGTTGTGCTCACCTGCCCCAACTATAGTAAAATTACAACTAACTTACAGAACGACACCCTTGAGAACCATCTGAAGACTAGCTGAATAGAACTCCTATTAACTAAGGATAGAGAGAAGAAACCAGGTGAAGACAGGTAGAAGAGAGGTAGAAGAGGCAAGATGGGCTGGTCCCACACCCACATGTGGTCATTAAAAATTAGGAGGGAGATTGACGTGTGGTGGTGCAGTGGATAAAGTATTGTATGAACCTGGAATGCTGAGGTCACCAATTCAAAACTCCAGGCTTGCCCAGTACAACAAACAACTACTATGAGCTGATGCTTCCTGCTCCTCCCCATCCCTGTCTCTCTCTCTCTCTCTCTCTCCTCTCTATAAAATTAATAAGTAAAAATCTTAAATAATTAGGAGGAATAATTAAAATAATTTTAAAAATAATTAATCAACTGCAAGGTCCACCCTGAAGAGCGAGGGTTCCAAGCCCCACACTGGACTCCAAAGCCCAGGCCACCAGTAGGGGAAGAGTCCCCAGAACAGGTGGCTGTGAAAATCAGCAGGGACTTAGTTGAGGTGAGATATAGAGCTGCTGCAGACACAGGCATCCTCTTAAAGGGCCTGCACAGAGACTTATTTACTCACACTCACCCTAAGCTCCAGTGAAGGAACAGCAATTTGAAATGCACCAGGGATATAGGAGGAGAAACTGAATTGTCTGGCTTTAAGATGATGGCTGGAGAGGCAACAGAAGCTGGGATGCCACTGTTCTTTTGTGGATTCCCTCATCCCCCACCCACTACCACACCCTGCAGTCACAGCAGATGCCAAAATTGAGTCTCTGTTAACCCAGTTAACACAGCAATCACCCTGCCCTAGTGATCTCTGAGACACAGACTCACCCAATTATGCATGTAGCTAGAACCTCTTTCAAAAGCTAACCTACACAGGAGCCAGCATTTGCCCGTATTGTGGACATTCCTAAAATCTGTCAATGGTCCACAAACACCAAACAAGCAGCAGCTGGCTGTGGCATGCCCCATAATTCTTGTAAGAGGCCACAAGCCCAGCACTAGTGGCAGCTGGCTTTGTTCACAACACAACCTCTCTCAAGTGCTCCAAGTCTTGCACAAGCATCTACCAATTGAAAATCACTTTCTAGCTCCTACCAGGTAGACCCAGTCTGGACACAGGCAGTGGCTGATCTTGGCTTGCACCAGAGTCCCTCCCAAGACACCCCAAAACCAACACACCAGGTGGCTGGATTCAGACCATAACAGAGAACCACCTGATTAGAACCACAAACAACACACTCAAAGAGTCAACTGGGCAAGCACCTGAGCCTCACTAGAGCAAATCCCGTTCTGTGAGGTCAGCCCTGACAAAACAGCTTTTCTGCTGAAGTGATGGCCAATTCTCACAGCCAATCAGTCTAAAAGGCAATCACTCTCACTGACATGCCAACAGCAATCAAGGCTCAACTACAACAGGAGGGCACACACAACCCACATAGTGAACACCCTTGGAGCACCTGACTCAGGTGACCAAATAGACTGCACTTCTGGGCACCTACTATGTAAAGCCAGTATGCCAGGACTGGGAGATATAGAAAATCTATCTAATACATACAAACAAACACTGGGAGGCAGGCAAAATAAGAAAATAAAAAAATATGTCCCAAATTAAAGAACAAGATAAAACTCCAGAAAAAGAACTAAAAAAATGGAGGCAAGCTATCTACCAGATACAGAGTTCAAAACACTGGTTATGATAAACTTACAGAATAATAGATTATCTCAGTGAGAACTTAAACAAGTACATAGGAAACATTGAAAATGAGATAGAAACCATAGAAAAGAACCAGTCAGAAATAAAGACTACAATAACTGAAAGGAAGACTACAGTGTGTCTGTAAAGTCATGGTGCACATTTGACTGGTCACAGGAAAGCAACAAAAGATGATAGAAATGTGAAATCTGCACCAAATAAATGGAAAACCCTCCCAGTTTCTGCAGGATGATGTGGCAGCATGTGCGCTTGCGCAGATGATGATGTAACACCGTGTATACAGCAGAGCAGCCCACGGCCATGCCAGTCGATATGTGGATGGTACAAAGTTCAGTGTGTTCTGTGCCTCACTAAATTCGAATCCGTGGCCAAAGTGCAACGTGAATACCGGTGCGTTTATAACGAAGCACCACCACATAGGAATAACATTACTTGGTGGGATAAGCTGTTGAAGGAAACCAGCAGTTTGGTGGAGAAACCCTGTTCTGGTAGGCCATCAGTCAGTGAAGTCTGTAGAGGCTATACGGGATAGCTACCTAAGGAGCCCTAAAAAATCTGTGCGTGAGCCCACATCGAACTGCACTGAATAGGTATGAAACTGGGAGACTTTTCCTTTTATTTGGTGCAGATTTCACGTTTCTATCATCTTTTGGTGCTTTCCTGTGACCAGACAAAAGTGCACCATGACATTACGGACACACTGTATATTACATGGATTCAGCAGCAGATCAGAGAAAGCAGAGAATCGAATCACCAGTTTGGAAGATAAGGTAGTGGAGAACACCCAATTGAAACAACGCAACAAAAAAGAATAAAGAAAATGAGGATAGTTAAGGGACCACTAAGACAACATCAAACAAACACCATTTGCGTCATGGGGTGTCTGAAGTAGAAGACAGCAAAGAACTGAAAACCTATTTGAAGAAACAATGACTGAAAAACTTCCCTAACCTGGTGAAGAAAATAGTCATACAAGCCCAGGAAGTACAAAGTCCCAGAAAAGATGAACCCAAATAGACCCACACTAAGACACATCATAATTAAAATGCCAAAGGTTCAAGACAAAGAGAGAATCTTAAAAGCAGCAAGAAAAAAGTAGCTAGTTATCTACAAAGGAGCTTCCATAAAACTGTCAGGTGATTTCTCAACAGAAACTTTGCAGGCCAGAAGGGATTGGCAAGAAATATTTAAAGTGATGAAAAGCAAAGACCTACAACCAAGATTACTCTTCCCAGCAAGGCTATCATGTAGAATCAAAGGAGAGATAAAAGAGCGTCCCTGATAAGAAAAAGCTGAAGTAGTTTATTACCACTAAACCTGTATTACAAGAAATGTTAAAGGGACTTATTTAAGAAGAAGAAAAAATATAAGAAAATATCACACAGAAAAATATTCTGACAAAGGCAAATACATAATAAAAGCAGTGGATCAACCAACACTAAAGGTAGTACAAAGGTTAAAAGCAAAAAGTAGAATTATCATGTGTAACTATAATAGGAAATCAAGGGAGACATATAAACACACACAAAAGAAGTAAAGAAATGACAAAAATATAAGGAGGGGGTGAGTAAAAATGGTAGTGCTTATAAAATGTTTCAAAATTAAGCAACCATAAACTTAAAATAGACTGCTATAAACATAGCTTGGTATATATGAAGCACATTGTAACCACAGACCAAAAATATGTAAGAAATATACAAGAAATCCAAACAGAACAACACTACAGTGGGTCAACAATATACAAGAGAAGAGAATAAGAGAATGAGAAAGGAACAAAGAAGACCTACAAAAACAATCAGAAAACAATTTTTAAAAAATATTTTTTTCTATTGATTTTTGGAGAGGCAGGGAGAGGGAGAGTGAAAAAGAGAGGGTAGAAGAAGGAAGCATCCACTTGTAGTAGTTGCTTCCTGTATATGCCTTGACAGCACAAGCCCAGGAATTTGAACCGGCAACTTCAGTGTTCCAGGTCAATGCTTTATCCACTGCGCCACCACAGGTCAGGCCACAAAGCAATGAATAAAATGGCAATTACTACATTCCTATCAATAATTTCTTGAAGTGTAAATGGATTAAATGCTCCTATCAAAAGATGAATGGATAAAGAAGTGGTACATAAATGCAATGAAATATTATTTGGCCATAAAAAAGAATGGAATCTTACCATATGTAACAGCATGTATGTACCTAGAGGGTATCCTGCTAAGTGAAATTAGTCAGAGAAAGACAAATAGCATATGTTTTCACTCATATGTGTAATCTAAAAAACAAAATAAACAAACAAGCAAAACAGAAGCAAACTTATCGATGCAGAGAACAAACTGATGGTCGCCAGATGGGAGGGGGCTTGAGTGGCTGGCTGAGTGAAAATGGTGAAGGGATTAAGTACAAATTGGCAGTTACAAAATAGTTTTGGGGATGTAACATATAGTTTAGGGAACATAATATTATACTAACTATACATGGTGGGTGTAAAATGTATGGAATCATTTTGTAAGTTATATGAATGTTTAACCACTATGTTGTACAGCTGAAACTAATATAATATTGAATGTCCACTGTAATTGAGAATAAAAAATAAAAATAAATTTAAGTGAAAAATATTAGTGTGTCCCAATTTCCTCTTTATCTCTAAAGTCAAGCAGTTTTCACAATGAAAGTGCAATCCATAACATTTACTCATGACCATTCCTTTAAAATAACCTAGAGAAAGAAAACCAAGGAAGCCACTTGCTTAGTCTTCTTATAGGTTTGCATCATTATGTATTGTATTCAAGGTGACTCATAGGTTACTGATTAGGATTTCACAATTTAATCTTTATACAGTGGAATATTGTTCATTCTATAGAAAGGAATGAAGCTTATTATTCAGCAAGAACTATTCACAGCCATTTAATTTTCTCTCTTTCAAATGTATATATGGAGACCTGCTCTGTGTCAGGTGCACTGTGGAACAACTAGTAGAATAGGGCCTTCCCTCAGGGTTTGTTTCCCTTTCTCCCTAGAAATAGTTTTCTCTATTGTACATGGCAGGAATACAATACTAGTGTCTTTGAAGAAAACCATATAGTTTGTCTCCTCATACAGGAGACATACATAGCAGAACTGGGCATAGCACATTCATTTGATTCCCTTCCTCCCAAATGAAACTGATCAGATTTGGAATCCTGGGTTTTCCTATTCATTTTAAAGTTTGTGACATTCAAGAAGTTCAAGGCAGGAAAGTAAGGCATCAGTTATACCTACAGTTAACTTACTAATGTCCTTGAGTCAGACAAAACTTGACAGAATGCTGTACTATAGAAAGTATGAGAGCTGTGTGTATCAGTTAACGGTGAATCAATGATTTTTAGGGCTTCTGCATACACGGATACTTCCACAGTTGCAGAACTAACTACTGCAGAAGTACATGTTGAGCACAACATCTACAATTTAGTAAAGCTGGAAAGAATTTTATTTTTGTAAAAACTAAATGGGGTGTGGCTCATTTTCTTGCCAAAGGGCTATTTTATTCCAAGACACTGGTGGCTGCTGACCTTCATTTATAGGCTGGGCAATGTTCTATTTAAGTGAAATTAACTCATTGTAGGCACTTTTTTAGAATGCAATAATTATTGCAAAGAAATAACAATGTTTAAATTTGATTTGTTCTTAGTTTAGACTTGATTATATTGGGTTATAAATGACTGTACTTGTTGGCACAAGGTTTAAAGTTAGAAATTATTTTATGTTAAGAAAAAATGGCCATATTTAAGTTCATTTTCTACATGTGAGGGTATTTTTAGGTTTTATTAAATCAAACGCTACTTTTGTGTTTTTCTCTTTTCTAGACCGCAGGAGTATGTATCTTATACATATTTGTAGCTCTAGCATTAAGTGTCTTCATTAAACTTTTTTTAGTTGAATGATGATGAAATCATTCCACAAACAGACTAATTAAGGTATTGTACATGTTACTATCCATTTCTAACTATTACTCCATTTGTTGTTTGAACTATCACAACACATATTTGAGAACTTTGAGAACATTTTAAAGTTTTCCTGAGATTTACATCTATTTATAAATGGCTTATAAGCCTTCTTTTACATAATAGTTACATAATTTTCTGTAATTAGGGAAGTTTTTGCCCTTCTTCTAGTCTCTATAAATATATTCTAGTTTTTTTTTTTCGTTCTTCACAAGTCCAACTACTGCTGGAATACTTGGAGCCAGGGTAAGACACCAAATACATGGGTTGGTTCTTATTTTTAAATATGTAATTCTATCAATAATTCTCTTTTCTTACCCACACTTAATGATAATTTGGCTATATTTGTCTTTTTTAATTATCCTAAGACAAAATATAAAAATTTCATTATTCATAAACACTTGCAAAAATGATTCAACTGTAGCTTTAAACTGAAGACCCACAAACTGCTCAAAATATTTGTTGAATGTGTCAATGTCCTTTATCATTTCCTGGTTTTTCTTTTGAAAACTTTCACTGGAAGAAATAATGGTCATCATAAATTTTAAATTAATATGTTTTGGACTCACTCATTTCTAAAGGCTTTTTGTCATCTTGGAAAGATATTAATTTAATTTATAACCTTCTGCTGTCCCCAGCATTTTATGCTTTCATTAAATTTTCTCTGCTCTTATTTTTTCAAAAATAAATTTTATAACATTCACATTTCTACTATTTATGCTATTGTAGGAACACTGAAGAACTTGAAGCATTTGTTCCCTCCCACACCCCAAATCAGACATTAACATTACCTATTACCTTTCATGCTAATCTAAGCTATATTTGTTAATGGAAACAGATTCATAATGGTGTCTGTAATGTATTAAAGAAGTCATATTTCCAATTTTCCTTTGAGAGCCAGTTCTTTAAATTCTTGGGTGACACATCCTCACAAAAAGATAAATTAAATGATAAACAAGTTTCTTAGGTAAACCAACCTGAAACTTGTTAAAAAGCCTTCATATTCACAATGAAAACAATCGGAAAGCATATTTTCACAATGCCATTAAATAAAACAGAAAAAAATATCTGATTTTATTTATCTTGAATGGTGAGAGTTAAGGAAAAAGAGTTTGGATTCAAAGAAAATGAAGAGGTATAAAGATAAATGTACATACCTGACAAAGATCATTTAAGGCAACATTAACATTAAGTACAAGACTATATGCTAGTTTCTTTATAAATTTTCTCATTTAATTCAAATACCAACAATGCAAACAAGTAATATTATCCCCATTTTATAAATGGATAAGTTGAGATTTAGAGGACTTAAAAGAAATTCGTCAGAGATATAAAATAACAAAGCCATTTTATGCTAAAATCCATTCTGACTATGAAACATAGCATGTACAGATACTGTTGAAAAGAGAAAAAAGGAGGTGGTTAGAACAAGTTGTAGGGTCAAACAGACCTTTCAGCATGGTCTTTAGTGAGACTGGTATACTGATAGGAGGACAAAAACATACGGGAAGGGTCTGTGAAGCAGCTCAGGACAAGTTTAAAGAAGTGCATGCAATGTACAGGAGCCACTCAAATATACAAAATATTGAAGTCAAGTGTTTGTCATTGGAGGAGTCACTATATACTGAAACTGGGCACAAAGTAAGTGGCAGAATCATATTTTTTTTATCACAATTGAATCTGTGATTAGCAATACTATACATTTAAGCAACCTGAATGAAATAAAAAAATTTGAGTTTGAGTGATGTCAATGTAATTTAAGAGACCAATAGCCTGACCAGGCAGTGGCGCAGTGGATAGAGCGTCGGACTGGGACGTGGAGGACCCAGGTTCGAGACCCCGAGGTCACCAGCTTGAGCGTGGACTCATCTAGTTTGAGCAAAGCTCACCAGCTTGGACCCAAGGTCGCTGGCTCGAGCAAGGGGTCACTTGGTCTGCTGAAGGCCCATAGTCAAGGCACATATGAGAAAGCAATCAATGAACAACTAAAGTGCCCCAACAAAGAACTGATGATTGATGCTTCTCATCTCTCCTTTCCTGTCTGTCTGTCCCTATCTATCCCTCTCTCTGACTCTCGCTCTGTTTCTGTAAAAAAATAAAAATAATAAATAAATAAAAAGAGACCAATAGCCTGAGATCAGAGAAACCTATAAACAAGCAGTCCTTTAACCCAGCGGTAGTCAACCTAGTCCCTACTGCCCACTAGTGGGCATTCTAGCTTTCATGGTGGGCAGTAGCGGAGCAACCAAAGTATACATAAAAAGATAAATTTAACTATAGTAAGTTGTTTTATAAAGATTTATTCTGCCAAACTTAGCGAAAATCCGACATAAAGTACTTGGTAAGTAATTATTATTATATGCTTTAACTTGCTGTAACTCTGCTTTATAAACTTTATAAAGTAAAGTTACTTCCGTACTTTATAAATCACCATTACTGTGGAACCAGTGGGCAGTTAGAAAATTTTACTACTAACAGATACAAACGTAGGCAGTAGGTATAAAAAGGTTGACTACCCCTGCTTTAACCAATTATAAGAATAAAAGTTTCTCTAGGATGCCCTGGCCAGATAGCTTGGTTGGTTAGAGAATCATCCTGAAGCACAGAGGTTTATGGTGCAATCCCCGGTCAGGGCACACACAGGAACAGAACAATGTTTCTGTCTGTCTCTCTCTCCTTTCCTATCTCTTTAAAGTCAAGCAATAAAAAAATAAAATAAAATAAATGTTTCTGTAGGATACTAAAGGTTTATGATCATAAATAAACTTTGTATACTTGAACTGAGCTTTATAGTAACCTGAAATCTACAGACTAGTTAAGAACAAACCTGTCTCCCTTCCTCCACTGAGGGTTCAGTTTCAAAAAATAGAATTTCCTATGATTGTATACTGCACAGGATCCTACTTCATCTTGCTCTGCACCTGTTAACTAGATCAGAGGAAACCAAAATATTTCCAAGACATATACTTTACCTAAACCAGTTCCAGTTTAGTCATGTATGATATGCTATATAAAGAGTGGCTTTCTTTCTTTCTCTCTCTCTTTTTTTTCCCTTGAGTATCACTGTTTGTAATAAGGCTCTTTTTGCTTAAGCCAATGTTTAGCTTTCAGAGATTGTCAAAAGAATTCATCTTTAAAAACAAAACTTCTTGTAATTTCTCTTCTACATATTTGTCTCCGAGAAACAGTTGCAAAATGGTTCTTGCCCAAGGAAATTCCCTGAAGCATTTTCTATAAGATGAGAAAATAATATAAATTTCCAACAACCTGGAATCAGTAATATTGATTATGAAATATCCATTAGATAGACTATCATACAGTGATTTTAAACATTTTCAAAAATATCTGATCACATAAAAACATGTTCAGAATGTAATAAGTAAAAAGAATGGGATACAAACTGTATATACCGTATGATCCCAATTGTAAAAATGTCTTTCTCTTGACAAAGGAAATAGATAAAACATATGAAGGAATGGTAGGTAGTACAATTTTAAGTAATTAAAATTTTCTTCTTTATAAACCCTTTAATGCTTTCCTTTAAGATTTTTATAATGACCCTGTATTTCTTGAATCCAAAGTAAAGTGATTAAAAACATCTTAAGTATGTACCACTTAAGACACTTTTCCAGTGTCTTAGATTACTTTAGTAACATTTAGACTACTAAATCATACATATTGACTTTTATAGCAGTAGGATACACCCATGAAACCATTTCCTGTCATTTTCACCTCTGAAAGAACACTTTGTAGTCTATAATAGTAACTCTCCCTGACCTGAAATACAAGCCCCAAAATATCAAAAAAGACCATAAAAATTGGCAAAATGAGAATATGCAAGCAAGTTAAAAAATACAGGGCCCTGGCAGGGTAGCTCAGTTGATTAGAGTATTTTTCTCATATGTCAGGATAGGATGTTCTAACCCTCTCAGGGCACATATAAGAATCAACCAATGAATATGTAAATAAGAAGAACGGATCGGTGTTTCTCTCTTTCCCTTCCTCTCCTGCTCTAAAAATTAAAATAAAAAAAAAAGAAAAAAATAAATTCAAGAAAAGAAGCTTAAAAATTATACGCATGTATGAAAGACAGTGTTATCTTTCAGTGTCAATAGCAGAATGTCACTCTGAGTGTGACTATATAATCTGAGCATATGTTATAGGACACAATAATATCAATATTCAAAGCTATGATTCTACCTTTACAAATTTTATTTTATAGTAAGTAAAATTTTACATATAAAACAGTTTAAGATAATCAGAGTTATATTTTCAAAGAGTGGTTTATAAAATGACAAAAAACAATTTGCTATTAATTTTCAAACCAGAGATGGTAGAAATAAGAGCTCAGACTTTACAAATGAGAACGATTTCTGTTAGCAAAAACAATTTACTCTTCAGAACTAGTCTTATAATACCAGGTTATCTTAAAAGTCCTTTAACTCAGGGCTTTCTGCTTATTTCATTTTAATTAACTACTATCACTTTACAAATGATATTTTAATAAATGTCATCAAATATAATTTTAACCAATGGAAAAAAATGCATAATCACACAAAAGAACATCAGTTAAAGAACTATCATAAAATTGCCAAGATGATAGTAAACATTAAAAATTCCAAATTAACAAATTTGAGTGAGTGTGCTTGTGTGTGTGTTGGGGAGGTGGTGGTGAAAATGACCCACCTAGTCTAACACGTTTGTTTTACATATGAAGATCTATATTCACTTATCATCTTTTCTGTGTTAATGATGTCATACCACTTAAATATAGATTACCTTCTTCATTATGCACTTTTCATGGTGGCGCGTTGTCCTCAGAGTGCAATTATAAGGAGAAACATTTGATTTTCCACAAGCAATTTCACATGAAACCTTCTTTTACAGGCAATCACAAAACAGACTGAAGTATGATAAGCCAACAGATTCTGTAATGATTAGTGATGAACATCAAAACACTTCTCAGTAGTCACTTGAGAAGGGGAAAAAAAAACCCACCACCATAGTAATGGCTTTTACAGGCTACTTGGCACAGTTGAGGGAATAAAAAAT
This sequence comes from Saccopteryx bilineata, assembly GCF_036850765.1. Lineage (NCBI taxonomy): Eukaryota > Metazoa > Chordata > Mammalia > Chiroptera > Emballonuridae > Saccopteryx > Saccopteryx bilineata. The sequence goes on from NC_089502.1 coordinate 34,159,364, forward strand.
ATAAGAAAGTATTACGTATAGGTTTTTATTCTCTTGTTATTGACCATTTCTCTTATTTTTCATTATATTATGTCTGGCTTTATTTCTCTTTTGCTCATGAAATTGGATGGCTGGAGAACATTTACAGACAAGTAAAAATGTAGCAAGACTTAAGTGATGAGAACACTACTATTTCTATAAACTTGTTAAAGTTCTAGTGTTTCTATGATATACTACTACACTACTTTGAATTTATATAGCACCTGTCTGCTGAAGAGCCAAAGCTTACATAGCTTACTTATCCTTTCAGCATGCCTGTGAAATACATAGATTGGAAACAGATGGCTAACAAATAAAGTAAAATCCAGATATGAACAGAGAACTTCCATGATTTACTTAAGATGGGCTATCTGTCCAAACTGTAGAAGACTAAAAAGCCTTGGATTCCACACTCAATGCCTTTCCAATTAATCCCTTTCCCTTTCTTTCTTTCCTTTCTTTCCTTTTCTTTCTTTCTTTCTTTCTTTCTTTCTTTCTTTCTTTCTTTCTTTCTTTCTTTCTTTCTTTCTTCTTTTTTTAGTGAGAGAGAGGGAGATAGAAAGAGAGACAGACAGACAGACAGTAAGGGAGAGAGATGAGAAGCATCAATTCTTTGATTCCGCTCCTTAGTTGTTCATTGATTGCTTTCTCATATGTGCCTTGATCCAGTGTGTGTGTGTGTGGGGGGCTCCAGCTGAGTCAGTGACCCCTTGCTCAAGCCAGAGACGTTGGGCTCAAGCCAGCAACCATGGGGTCATGTCTATGATCCCATGCTCAGGCTGGCAACCATGTGCTCAAGCTGGATGAGACCATGCTCAAGCCGGTGACCTCAGGGTTTTGAACCTGTGTCCCCAGTGTCCCAGGCCAATGCTCTATCCACTGTGCCACCACCTTGTCAGGTTTCCCCTTAGTATTTTAATTTTCATTTAACCACAATAATTTTTTCATTCCTAAAACAGTTTATACTCACCAATATTTGTCTTTCAAGCGCTAAAAATAAGGCAAATTCAATATTAAACATACTGAATTTTTGAAACTCTCTCTCCTCCATAACTACCTGCAAGTTGGCCCAAGTATTATCAGATCTTTTCCTGAGGCTGACATTTCATGAGTAGACAGTTTTTGTATTTCTAAGCCATAATTTTAACCAAAGCTCACTCATAACTGAAAACAGCTCGTCCTGACCACTGGTATCTAAAAGAGCTTCCAACAGTGTAATGTATCAAAAAAGCTTTTGAAACTTCTAGCAGAACATACATTACATGTTACATCACTCTTCAGAATAATTTATACAGCCTCAGAACATGATCTAGCTGTTTTCTTCTAAACTGTGTTTTATTATTTTCACAGATCAAATTTTCCCCCCTCTGGATTACTTTTCACCAAAAGAAAAATTATCATATGAGCAAGTACAAAATGATTCTAAAAACATATACCCAAGTTGTCATATATAGATAGATGTTCATTTGCAATTTTATACCTTCTTCTTTTGGAATCTGTACTAAATAGCATAAAGAAATGGTTCAGCATACACATTCCACCTAGATTAGCCTACATTAAATATAATAGTACATGCACAAATTTATCATATGTACTGAGACTATTATGCCAGTAAGTTTCTTGGAAAGGCAAGTAGAAATAATGCCTAGAACAGAATATGGAATAATGAATGGCAAGTAGACTTTCTTCCTTCTCCTTGTCAGTTTTACCCAAAATAATTACTTTAGTGCTCAAGCACCATGGCCAAACCAGCCTCTTCTTTTCAGTAAAAGTCACGCTGTTTGCCTAGCAGCAAAATTTTATTTGGTTTTTGATAGTGCCCTGGATACTGACATTCTGCCAGTATAAATAGTCATGGTCAAATCTAATGTGCATGTGACCATTTGTAAAAGAGACTTAATCTCAAACAAATCATATTCACTAGTTATAATTAATCCTTTTACCTAAAATACCATAAGCTTATATATACTGCTCACAAAAATTAGGGGATATTTCAAAGTGAATATGAAGTGATAAAATATCCCCTAATTTTTTGTTAGCAGTATAGTTTTAGCATTTGAATCTCAATGATGGCATCATACTAGAGACCTTGGGCTTCAATGTTGATTGTATTAGGTCAAGGCAGAGAATAATTTGGCTACCCACCTCAGGTAAAGAAAGAGGTTGATAAGTTGATAGAGCTAACAGTGGAAGTTAAGAATTAAACTTATAAGCCTTTAATTTTAATCATAAACCTGGGTTCATTAAATTATACCACTAAAAAAATGAAGTCAGCGGTTTCAGATGAGTGGACTTCTCAACACAATGAAATATTGTGGACTAAGAGCCTAGTGGTGAACCTGTTTTAACACGAGTTAATAATATTTTAAAGAGCTTATCTTCCCAACATTTTAACCTAATTGGACCTTTTTTTTGTTGAGGTTAAATATTTATTAGAAGTTCAATCTATCTCTGGCCGAGTGGCTCAGTTGTTTAGAGTGTTGTCCCAATGCATTAAGGTTGAGGGTTTGATTTCTGGTCAGGGCATACACAAGAATCAACCAATGAATGCATAAATAAGTGAAACAACAAATTGATTTTCCTTGTCTAAAATAAAAAAATATATATATTTACAGAAGTTCAAACCAAAATTATCAACTCACTTCCACTAAGGGTGGGGGTGTTATTTACCAGTGTAATTAACTTCAATAAGTCAGGTGCAGTTTAAATTCCCTTCCAGCTAAGTGTGCCCCAAGGTTAGCCTTGGGGTCAGAACTATGTGCTTTAAAGTAGTTCTGGTTTCTTTGGCTCAGAAACCGTGCACAGCAGGAAAACGGAGTACAGGATTCAATCAGAGGTTGCTGCAGAAAACAAAGGGGTTTTGGCTAAGGCATACAAAGCCAAAATCTCTTAATGTTCCCAGTTTCATTTTTAGCTGTTTTTAAGGCTCACTTTATGTCTCAACTACATCTATTTTATAAATACGCAAAACTTTTAAAACTCACGACCTCAGAGATTCATCTGACCATTTCCCTACTCTGGAATATATAATCTGAATAGCAAAACTGCCACGTTTTTCCTAAAGCAGCCATAACTTGGGCCACAAGGGCGGGTACTGGTTAAGATGGGAGTTCAGTGTCCTCTCATTATTCTAGCAAACTTTTGACAGGCAAAGACTGAAACAATCTGATTTGTTAAATTTTGTGAGCACTGTTTTTGTGCTTGATTTATGATCAAATCAATTCCAAACTGCAAATAACTGATGGTCAATTTAATTTTATTCTTTCTTTTATTATTATTTTTTAATTTTTTACTTACAGTTTACATTCAATGTTATTTTGTTTTAATTTCAGGTGTACAGCATAGTGGTTAGACAGTCATATACTTTACAGTGTCTCCCCGATATTTCCAGTACCCACTTGGCGCCAAACATAGTCAGTACAGTATTACTGATTATATTGTCTAAGTTGTACTTTACATCCCCATTAACTATTTTGTAATTACTAATGTGTACCTTTACCTTTCAATCCTTTCACCTCTTTCACTCAGTTCCTGTGCACCCCTCTCCTCTGGCTACCAACTGATGGTTTATTTTAGTCAAGAGATGATCCATCACCTTCAAACAGATGTCTGATATAGAGAACACTACAGTTAGAATATAAGCCAGACCCAAAAATATGGATAAAGCCTCACTTTTTTTTAACACTTTCTTATGGAATATAGCCTCAAATCTATCATTTAGGTATGAAATAGGGAGTGAATAAAAGAATAATTTTCCTAGAAAATAATAAGATATATTTAAAGTTATAAAAGCCATCACTAGATTGAAGAACCATTGGGAAGATATGTCCCAGCACAAACATATTTCATACCCTTATTTTAAAAACAATTTCTATTTTTATCTTGAATAGTATTTGACCACTAAATTCCCTCTCTGTACCCCTCATTCAAATCCAAGTAGAATTCCCTAGAGCAGAGACCAGTTAACACTCCCCTCCCCTTTTTTTGAAGTTTTAATTTTTGGAATAGGGGCTTCAGCCATTACATTTCAATCTTAAAGTCAAAAGAAACCATGTGATCATTACCCTAAGGGCATGAGAGACTTGGGGCATGTGATGTCCACTGGCATGTGTGGGACTCCTCACAACTTCGTTGGAATTCATTGTAAATGGCATCTCCAGGATCAAACTTAGGCTCCCCATTACACTGTGACAGCCACTTAAGTGGAGTACTACTTACCTCTCCGTTTTTTTACTTCACCTATGTTTTCTACCTACTTTGTGGCCAACCAGGCTCCTTCCCATCCCCCATTCCTTGTAGCAGGCCAGGCAACCCAAGCATCCTGTCTATTGCTATTCCTAATAGCGAGGATCTTCAACTCAGTCTTAAATTCAACGTTCAGCCCACTAAGGATGTGGTACTGATCAGGTGAGGAGCAAGAAGCATCGTGCCCGGCTTTAACCCTACTCCACCTCCCTGGCTGAGATCATCTGCCCTGGAGCGAGGCCATCGGAGCCGCCCTCACACTAGTGTAAGTAGCAGCGGCGGCGGCAGCAACTTCGAGACTGGCGAGAAGCCGGGTCGGGGGTGGTCCGCGCCCCCTAGCCCCTCATTACAGCGCTTAAGAACTGCTGGTGGAGAAAAGTAAAATACCGACAAGTGCAGCTGTGTGGTGGGAGGGGGACAGTACCCACCCTCCCGGCGCTGCTTAGGGCTCTGCCTCCCAGGGCGTCCCGGGAGGTCCGCGGCTGCCTCAGTCCCGAGCGCGCGCTCAGGGCTACAGAGCCCGAGGAGCTGAGAAGGCAGCCGACGGGCGGGGCGGTGGGGAGGCGAGGGAGAGGAGAACAGAAAGGTACTGCCCGACGGCCTGAGAGATGTTCGGCTACTGAAAGGAAAAAAAGTGCTTACTCATAGGGAGACGCGGTGCGATCGCGACGCCCTCGCTCAGGGCAAGGGAAGCGAGCGGAGCACGGGCCACCGGAGCCTCGTTCGCTCCCGGGGACACGGCAACCCCCCTTGCAGAGCCCGCGAGGTCACCCGAGGCGGGTGAGCGGGGGCTGGAGGCGTCGCAGGCTGTGGGCTCTGGGATTTCCTGAATCCGGAGCTGGGAGGGGGTGGAGGGGTGGCAGTAGCTGGAGAAGGACGACAGAGGGAAGTTAGGCGCTCGTTTTCCACTTCGGGGCGTCGCCACAGAAGGGAAGAAGGGCAAGGGTTGGCGTCAGGGACTCCAGCTCAAGGTTGGCAACAAGTTAAGAGCAAGTATTAGGAAAGTACCGTCTCTACAGTGAAGAGCAGAAAACGTGCTTACGGCGGGTGCTGGTCATGGGGGACACTGTCCCACCCGTCCTTGACGGTAGTGACAGCTTTGGCGCCTAAAGGCTGGGGCTAAGGTCTTTCTAGCCCCCTTCTCTGCGCTCTGGCCCCCGCCCCAGTGTGCGGCATGTTCTTGCTGAAGTTCCGGGTGATGCTCTTCCCGGGACCCGCTCCTGCCAACGCCCAGGCACACCCTCTAACCCTGGTGCCCTCCCGTACCGAGAAGGCACTTACCTAAAGTCGCAGAGTACCGGATCTGGCCCGACTGCCTCCAACCGACGCGCTCAAACAACTTCTGCCTCTCGGAATCTTTGCGGCTGCGGTTCTAAAGCCAGCACTCCCTCCCCTCGGGCCAGCCCCTCCGCCCCTCGGCCGTCGCCATTGGTTCGGGTGATGCTTGCAGGCGGCCTGGGAACCAGGAAGCGGATTGGGCCACGAACCTGTCACATCAGCTGGGTGGGGTGCTGGGAGCATAATCACTGGGATGGGCGCCCGGGCGCGATGGGGACTGGAACTGTGCTGCTGGGATCTGAGATTGGTCCCCCGCGCCAGCTTCTTCCTTTCCCTGGCTAGAAGAAATTAGAAAAGTCCACACTGTACAGCTCGTTTTCAGAAAAATGTTCAAAAAAAAATCTTGTGAAAAAAATGAAAAGATGAGACTGTTGGGAACGAAGCTTGAATGCCATCAAGCCCCTATTTAAGCCTATGCAGGGTACAGTTTGTCCTCGAAATCTTGAAGGGAATTTCGGTATGGGAAGGGACATTTCTACTAGCTTAATCGGTTCCAATCAGCCCAGGTGCAGAGCAGCGCGGAGGGGAAAATTCAGCAATCTTCCCGTTCCTTAGGAGGTCTGGAGAGCAGACTGCGGCCAGGACCCGGCTCTCAAGTCTTTGGCTTCGTGCCAAGTAAACTGTTAACCAAAATAACCTGTCTGGTATGTATATCCAGGCGGAAAGAGGTGGAGGAGGAAAGGGATGGTGGAACTAAAGTGCTTCCACTCGTTTGACTAGAAATGGATATGAATCCTCATCAGTCTCCCTTCACAAGGGAAAACTTGGAAGACAGGCTCCTGTTTCCAGAGTACCTTTTCTTCTTTGCCTATGAGATTGCCTCCAAGTCATAGCTGACCTCTTTCATTAACACACGTGGGGGTGTCCCCTCTTTATCCGCATTTCCATCCTTTGACTCACTGCAGGTCCACAGGTCCAGAGTTTGAGGTTTTCTCCAGAGTCCGGTTAAGAGATCGGCTTGTGGGACAGCTGTAGAAGACAATGTCTAAATAAAGCCTTTCTTGTTCCAGTCTGAACCATTTTGTTCAGGAAATGTGTGCATGGAAATTTTTAAAAAGATTTTCAAATTGGTTCAGTAACACCATTTTACACGCATTTCAGTAAAAATGCTAAATTAAGAGTGGCCTGAAAAATTGAATGCTTCCGTGAAGGAACCCCGCCTCCTCCCACTTCATCTGCTGTTATTAATTTCTTTAAAGAAATTAACCTGTAGTCAGTGCCAGGGCTTCTTAAATGGGAAAGAATGGGGGCAGTACATATAAGGCCTAAAGGTTAGACAAGCAGAGAAGGGCCTGGCACTGGGAAAATGCCTCGTTAAATATTAATTAATGATTAACCAACTGCAAAACCTTATGAAAGGCACAGGAAGGTGAAAAAGAAATGAGAGGGCGGTCATGCTTTCAGAAACATTCAATTTCTGTCGTGACAGATTTTTGTACTGGGTCAATACAAAAATACCAGTTTCAACAGGATTTTTAAAATGTTTGTTTTATTGATTTTAGAGAGAGAGGAAGAGAGACGGAACATCAATCCGTTCCTATATATGCCCTGACCGCAGATGGAACCCCAGCAACCTTTGTGCTTTGGGACGATGCTCTAACCAACTGAGCTATCTTGCTAGGTAGGACTCAATGTGGTTTTAAGTTAACCACACAGTGCATCACCATGCACATTTACAATCAGCTCTAAAATGCGATTACTAGTTTTCAATGATTGGCCCAAGGAATAGTCCCAAAATTTCTAGATACACTAAATATGATACCTCAGTTTTCTACCCTCATGCTGTCTGTAAGTCACCAATAAAGAGCTTCCACCTGCTTTAAATTCAAATCTACAGACTTAGAGTGAAGGGACTCTGCAAGCTAAGATTTCAAGTATGGATATATTTGTCCTGATTATCTAACTTAACATGTATTTTAGTTTGTTTTTCAAGTTCTAGAATTTAGAATCAGTAAAAATATTAAGAATCGTATACATATGCTCTTTATGCTTTCTTGTTTATTATTCAAAAAAGCTTACATAAAACTTTAATAAAAGTCTCTGTTCATTATTAATGTCAAGGATTTCAGAATTCAGCAAGAGTTTTTTTTGACAATAAATGTCATTTTAATAGAAGTGCACTGGTCCATAGTTTCAAAGCTGCAGAGTGCCCAAGTGATGACAATTTGTTTGTTTGATTTTGGCATTGGCTCCAAAATGCAATTGTATCTAAATATTAATTTTGTTCCTTATAGGCTTTCATTTGAATATTATTTATTATTTATTTATATATTTTAAAATTAAAGTTTATAAACATTATTTTATATTAGTTTCAGGTGTACTTCATAGTGGTTAGACAATCATATATCGTACTTTACAAAGTATTCTTCCCAATATTTCCAGATCCAATACCCATCTGGCCTCATACATACTTTTTATAATATTATTGACTATATTTCTTATGTTGTACTTTACATCCCCATGACTATTTTGTGACTACCAATCTGTAGTTCTCAATCTTCACCATTTTCACCAGTCCTCCAACCTCCCTCCCCTCTGGGATACGGCAGGCTATTCTCTATATCCATGAGTCTAATTCTGTTTTGTTTGTTTATATTGCTCATTAGATTCCACATATAAGTGAAATCATATATTTGTTTCTCTGTGACTGACTTATTTCATTCAGCATAATACTCTGCAGGTACATTCATACTGTTGCAAATGGTAAGATTTCATTCTTTTTTTGTGGCTGAGTAATATTCCATTTTATGTAAGTACCACACATTTTATCCACTTGTCTATTGAGGGTATTTGGGTTCCTTCCATAGCTTGGCTATTGCAAATAGCACTCCAATGAACATAGGAGGACTTACATTCTTTCGAATTAGTGTTTTGGGTTTCTTCAGATATAAACACAGAAGTGGAAATCGCTGGATCATAAGGCAGTTCCATTTTTAATATTTAAGGACCCTCCATACAGTTTTCCATAGTGGCTGCACCAATCAGCATTCCCACCAACGATGCATGAGGATTCCCTTTTTTTTTTCACATTCTCACCCATACTCATTTGTTCATTTATTGATGATAGCCATTGGACAGGTGTGAGGTAATCTTCCATTTTAATTTTAGTTTGCATTTTGCTAATGGTTGGTGACATTGTGCATCTTTTCATATGTCTATTGGAAATCTGTGTGTCTTTTTCGGAGAAGTGTTTATTCAGGTCCTCTGCCCATTTTTTAATTGAATTATTTGTTTTGGGTGTTGAGTTGCCTGGGTTCTTTACAAAATTTGGATACTAACATTTATTAGATGTTTCATTACCAAATGTCTTCTTCCATTCATTGGGTTGGCTTTTTGTCTTAATGGTTTTCTGCTGCTGTGTAAATACTTTTTAAAAATTTATTGATTTTAGAGAGAAAAGAAGAGAAACAGAGAAACATCAATTTATTGTTCCATTTACTTATACATTTATTGGTTGATTCTTGTATGTCTTTTGAGCGGAGATTGAACCCACAGCCATGGTGCATCATCACAATACTCTAACTAACTTAGATACTCAGCCAGGGCTGCAAAAACGTTTTAGCTTGATATAGTCCTATTTGTTTATATTTTCTTTTGTTTCGTTTTCCTGAGGAGATATATCATAAAAAATATTACTAAGAGAAATGTCCGATCCTTGTGTGGGTAGCTCAGTTGGTTGGAGTATCGTTCTGATGTGCCAAGGTTGTGGATTCAATCCCTGGTCAGGGCACATACAAGAGTCAATCAATGAATGTGTGGAGAAATGGAACAACAATGTTTCTCTCTCTAAAAAACAAATAAATCAATAATAATAAAGAGAAATGTTCGAGATCTTACCACCTATGTTTTCTTTTAGGAGTTTTATGCCTTCAAGTCTTACATTTAAGTCTAAACAATTTGGAGTTATTTTTATATATGGTGAGTTAGTTTTGTTTTTTTGTATATATCTGTCCAATTTTCCCAACACTGTTTATTGAATAGACTATCTCTATTTCATTGTATGTTGTTGCCTCCTTTGTCAAATATTAATTGACCATATAAGCATGACCTTGTTCCATTGATTTATATGTCTGCTTTTATGCCAGTTCTGTGCTGTTTTTTTTTAACTCACTGCCTCCAAATTTCACTTTTAATTTTATTTATTTATTTATTTATTTACAGAGACAGAGAGTGAGTCAGAGAGAGGGATAGACAGGGACACACAGACAGGAACAGAGAGAGATGAGAAGCATCAATCATTAGTTTTTCATTGCGCGTTGCAACACCTTAGTTGTTCATTGATTGCTCTCTGATATGTGCCTTGACCGTGGGCCTTCAGCAGACCGAGTAACCCCTTGCTGGAGCCAGAGATGTTGGGCTCAAGCTGGTGGGCTTTTGCTCAAACCAGATGAGTCCACGCTCAAGCTGGTGACCTCGGGGTCTCGAACCTGGGTCCTCTGCATCCCAGTTCGATGCTCTATCCACTGCGCCACTGCCTGGTCAGGCCTGTGCTGTTTTGATTATTACAGTCTTGTAGTATAGTTTGATATAGTGTGCTACCTCCAACTTCGTTATTTTTCTCAAGATTGCTGTGGTTTTTCAGAGTCTTTTATGGTTCCATACAAATTTTTGGATTATTTGTCCCAATTCTGTGAAATACACCATTGATATTTGTGTGTGTGTAAGACAGACAGAGAGAGAGAGAGAGACAGAAAGGAAGGGAGAGAGACAATGAGAGCATCAACTCATAGTTCATAGTTACATCACTTTAGTTGTTCATTGATTGCTTCTCATACATGCCTTGATGGTATGGAGGGTGGGGGTGTTCTCAAGCCAAACCAGTGACTCCTTGCTTATGTCAGTGATGTTGGGCTTCCAGCCAGCAACCTTTGGGCTCAAGCCAGCAATTACAGGATCACGTCAATGATCCCACGCTCAAGCTGGCAACCCTACACTCAAGTGGGAAAGCCTGTGCTTGAGTCGAATGAGCCAGATCTCAAGCCAGCGATCTGGGATTTCAAACCTGGGATTTCAGCCTCCCAGGTCAATGCACCATCCACTGTGCCACCATTGGTCAGGCAAAATATGCCATTGGTACTTTAAAAAAATTATCAATTGATTTTTAGAGAGAGAAGAAGAGAGAGAGATAGAGAGAGAGAAACAATGATTTGTTGTTTCACTTATTTATGCATTCATTGGTTGATTCTTGTATGTGCCTCGTCTGGGGATTGAACCTGCAATCTTGGCATACTGGGACGATGCTCTATCTGGCCAGAGCCACACCATTGGTGTTTTGATAGTAAGTGCATTGAATTTATAGATTGTTTTAAATAGTATGGACATTTTAACAGTGTCAATTCTTTCTATACATGAGCACAATATATGCTTCCACTTACTTGTATCTTCAATTTCTTTCTTCAGTATCATATAATTTTCCAAGAATAGGTATTTTACCCCCTTGGTTAAATTTATTCCTAGTATTTTATTTTATTTTATTTTTTATTTATTCATTTTAGAGAGGAGAGAGAGAGGGAGAGAGAGAGAGAAGAGAGAGACAGGGGGAGGAGCTGGAAGCATCAACTCCCATATGTGCCTTGACCAGGCAAGCCCAGGGGTTTGAACCGATGACCTCAGCATTTCCAGGTCAACGCTTTATCCACTGTGCCACCACAGGTCAGGCCATATTCTTAGTATTTTTTTAATGCAATTGTAAATGGGATTGTTTTCTTAGTTTTCCTTTATGATAGTTCATTATTGGTGTATAAAAATACAGCCAATTTCTTGGTATTTGTTTTGCATCCTGTTATTTTAATTTATTAGTTTTACTAGTTTTTTTGTGGAATCTTTAGTGTTCTCTATATACAGTATCATATCATCTACAAATAATGCAAGTTTTACTTCTTCCTTTCAATTTTGTATGTCTTTTATTTCTTCTTCTGTTTGATGGCTGTGGCCAGGACTTCCATTACTATGTTGAATAAGAGTGGTGAAAGTGAACATCCCTGCCTTGTTCTTGATCTTTAGGGAAACAGTTTTAGTTTTCTTTCATTGAGTATGATGTTAGTTGTGGATTTGTCATATATAGCCTTCATTATGTTGAGGTACATTCCCCCCTATTCCCACTTTGCTAAGAGTTTTTCTTTAAAAATCATAAATTGGTGCTGGATTTTGTAAAATGTATTTTCTGCATCTATTGATATGATCATCTGATTTTTACTATCATTTTTAATGTGATATGTCATGTTAATTGATTTGCAGATTTTGTACCAACCTTGAATCCCAGGAATAAATCCTGTTTGATCATAGTATATGATCATTTTAATGTGTTGCTGGATTATGTTTGCTAATAATTTGTTGACAATTTTCGCATCTATGTTTATCAGGGATATTGATGTATATTTTTCTTTCTTTGTATAGTCTTTATTTGATTTTTGTATCAGGGTAATTCTGGCCTTGTAAAATGAGCTTGGGGGCATTCCTTCTGCTTGAATTATTTGGAATAGTTTGAAAAGGATAGGTATTAGTTCTTTGAATGTTTAATGAAATTCCCTTTAAACACCATCTAGTCTAGGACTTTCGTTAGTTGGGAGTTTTTTGATTACTGATTCAGGTTCATTATTTGTAATGTGTCATTTTCCTTCACCAGCTTAGGGAACTTTCGGGTCATTATTTCTCCAAATAAGTTCTCAGTCCCTTGCTTTTTCTCTTTTTCTTCTGGTACCTCTATTTCATTGCTTGTAATCAGTCTCTTCAGAATTTCTGTTTCTTCTTAACTCTTGTCTGTATGTTTCTATGAATTTATATTTTTCTTCAAGATTGCCCAATTTTTTGGCATATAGTTATTCATAATATACTCACAAAATTAGGGGATATTTCAAAATGAATATGAAGCTATAAAATATCCCTTATTTTTTGTGAACAGTATGTTTTCTTATAATCCTTTGTATTTCTGTAGTGCCTTTTGCTACTTCTCTTTCATTTTATCTATTTGAGTCTTCTCTTTTTTTTCTTGTTCATTCTGGTCAAAGATTTATCAATCTTGTTTATTTTTTCAAAGAACCAGATCTTGATTTTATTGATCTTTTATATTGTTTTTTAGACTCTATTTCATTTATTTTCTATTTAATCTTTATTATTTCCTTTCCTCTACTCACTTTGGGCTGGGTTTGTTGTTCTTTTTCTAGTTCCTTTAAGTGTAAGGTCAGATTATTTATTTGAAATATTTTTCCTTCTTGAGTTAGGCCTGAAATGTTATGAATTTCCTTTTTAAGACTGCTTTCTCTGTGTCCCATAGATTTTGGCTTGTGTTTTCATTTTCATGTGTTTCAAAATATCTTTTGATTTCTTCTTTGATCTCATTGTTAAATCATTTATTGTTTAGTAACATGTTATTTAGCCTCAATATGTTTGCCTGTTTTACAGTTTTTTTTCCTTGTAACTGATTTCTAGTTTCATACCTTGTGGTCAGAGAAGATGCTTGATATCATTTCAATCTTTTTAACATTATTGAGTTTTGTTTTGTGTCCTAACATGTGGTGTATCCTAGAAAATGTCCAATGTACACTTGAAAAGAGCGTATATTCTGCTGTTTTGGAGTAAAATGCTCAGAAAATATCATTTAAATCTATCTGCTCTGGAGTATCATTTAACACTGCTGTTTCCTTGTTGAATTTTAGTCTGCAAAATTTATCTATTAATGTCAATGGAATGTTAGAATCCCTTCCTATGATTGTATTACTGTCAATATCTCCCTTAATGTTCATCAAATTTTGTTTTATATAATTAAGTGCTCTTATATTGGGTGCATGAGTGTGTACAAGGGTTATATTTTCTTGTTGGATTGGTTCCTTTATCATTGTCATATTCTCCTTTGTTCCTTTTATAGACTTTGTTTTAAAGTCTATTTTGTCTGAAATAAGTATTACTACCCCAGCTTTTTTTTTTCATTTTCATTTGCATGAATTATCTTTTTATATTCCTTTGCTTTTAGTCTCCTGTGTATTTCATTCTGAGGTGGGTCTCTGGAAGACAACATATATATGGATCTTGTTTTCTTATCTATTCAGCTACTCTATGTCTTTTGATTGGAGCATTTAAGCCATTTGCTTTTAAAATGATTATTGATAGATATGTATTTATTACCATTTTATTCTTTATAATTATGTTGCTCCTTTTTTTTTCTTATTGTTTTTTTAAAGAAGACCCTATGACACTTGTTGTAATACTGTTTTGATGGTAATGAACTCTTTAGCTTTTTCTTATCTGAGAAGCTCTTTATCTGACCTTCAATTCTGAATGATAGCTTTGCTAGATAGAGTAATCTTGGTTGTATGTTCTTGCTATTCATCACTTTGAATATTTTGTGCTCATTATTTCTAGTCTAAAATGTTTCTGTTGAGAAATCAACTGACAGCCTTATTGGAGCTCTTTTGTAGGTAACTTTCTCTTGCTTCCTTTAATATTCTCTCTTTGTCTTTAACCCTTGACATTTTAATTATGATGTGTGTTGTGTGGATCTCTTTGGACTCATCTTATTTGAAACTCTCCATGATTACTTAAATAGTTTAAGAAAAATTTTAGTCATTTTTTTTTTTCAGTTAGGTTCTCCATCCCTTGATTTCTTTCTTCTTCTGGTACTCCAATGATGTGGATGTTATTATGCTTCACGTTGTTCCAGAGGTACTTTAAACTATCTTAATTTTTAGAATTCTATTCTCTTTTTTCTGCTTTAATTGGGTGTTTCCTGCTACCTTGTGTTCCAAATTACTGATGTGATCCTCTGCTTCATCTAAACTACTGTTTAGTTCTTCTAGTGTATTCTTCATTTTAAATATTATATTATTCATTTTGACTGCCTCTTTTTTATGTTTTCTATGTCCTTTTTTAATTTTTTTTAATTTTTGTATTTTTCTGAAGCTGGAAATGGGGAGAGACAGTCAGACAGACTCCTGCATGCGCCCGACTGGGATCCACCCGGCACGCCCACCAGGGGGCACGCTCTGCCCACCAGGGGGCGATGCTCTGCCCCTCCAGGGCATCGCTCTGCCGCGACCAGAGCCACTCTGATGCCTGGGGCAGAGACCAAGGAGCCATCCCCAGCGACCGGGCCATCTTTGCTCCAATGGAGCCTTGGCTGCGGGAGGGGAAGAGCGAGACAGAGAGGAAGGAGGGGGGGTGGAGAAGCAAATGGGTGCTTCTCCTATGTGCCCTGGCCGGGAATCGAACCCGGGTCCCCCGCACACCAGGCCGATGCTCTACCGCTGAGCCAACCGGCCAGGGCCTCTATGTCCTTTTTAATGCTGCTGAAGTTCTCACTATGTTTGTTGAGCATTCTTATAACCATTGTTTTAAATTCTATATCTGGTTGATTGCTTGCCTCCATTTCATGTATTTCTCTTTGTGGAGATATCTGGGTGTTTTTTTTGTTTGTTTGTTTGTTTTGCATGTGACTTGTTTTTTGTTTTTCATTTTGGTTATCCCTCTGTGTTTGTTTCTATGTATTCGGTAGATCTCCTATGTCTCTCAGTCTTACTATGGTGGCTTTATATAGTAGATGTCCTGTGGGACTTAGTGGTGCAGTCTTCCTGATCACCTGAGTTGGCTACTGCAGGTATGTCCCTTGTGTGGTTTTTGTGAGCTTTTCTGTTGACATTAAATCTCTATTGCTGTTGGCCCATCTGTATGTGTATGGGGTCAATCCTCAAGCTTTCTGACTATGAGGATTAACCTCCACAACAGTGTATGAACTGCTGCTGTGCAGGAGCTGACCACACAAAGTGGAATTTGCCTTAGCACAGTCCAGTGCCTGCTAAGATAATCCTTTGGATATGCTGTTTGTGGGGATAATTGGATCTTACTCTGATGTTTTCTGAAGCTTTCTTTTGGGTGTGTTGATTCTGGGGCCTCTTGGGAGGGACTGTGGTCCAGGTCAATATCTGATACTGCCTGTGACTAGTTTTGGGCTACCTGTTTGGAGATACAAAATGACCCATAGTTTGTGGCTTCTTCTCCTAAGCTTGGGTGTGTGTGGGAAGGGCCTAGGTGCATACCAAGCCCAACCTTCCTATAACAACTGAGCCAGGGAGCACATCAGCTAAAGTCCCAAAGCACCCCGAGATCTGCCTGCACCTGCCTCCGCCTGCCAGGCTCCTCTTAGACTCAGTCACTGTAAGAGCCTTTGGCAGTATGCAAGTTTCATGAGGTAGTTTCTCTGTGAGTCACCAAGTACGGGTAAGGATTGTTCACCAGATTAATACAGATTTAGACTCTGTGTCAGTGCTGGGTGAGGCCACTTAGTAAAAGTCCTAGCATACAACAGTCAGATGCCACCTGCTGGGGAATCATAAACCTTTGTGATGGGGTGGAGGTCTTACGGAGTTGTCAGGGGAAACCAGCAGTGTTTACCAGGTCCCCAAGGCCCAAGATTTGGCTGTGTTAAGGGAGCACTCTGCACAGCTCGGGTATCTGAGGGAAAAGTGGCCCCCATCTAGAGCTACACAGTTCAGTTTGGAAAAGATTCTGGCCTTACCTGCTGGAGATCCCCAACTCAATAGCGAGCTACCAGGTGTCAAGAAGGTAGCATGTGGATCTCCTGTGGCACTAATTTTCATTGCTTCAGTAGTTTTCCAGCAGATAAAATATGCCTTAAACATGGAAAGAACCATTTGAATGCTAGTTGAGAATCTTATTTTTAAAAAGTCAACAAATATAATATAGGTAGAACTCCAATTTAATGATTATTATTAACATAGGTATTTTGATGCAACTAAGCTACCTTTTTTTTTGCCCCAAATCTAAAGATCTTTCCAAAGATTAGCACTTTCTATTAAGAAAGGAGCCTCAGACTCAAAGCTCTGTTTAAACTGCATTTTCTTTTTTATCTTTCATATCCTTTATTCAACTCATATAGGATCACTCACAAAGTAACCCAAAGTTGGTAGTTTTCTTATCCATATAAACAAGGCTTGCACAGATGATGTCTAGGGTTCCTTCCAATTGCTTATAGGCAGAGTATAGACTTAATTAATCTTAACAGCAACTTGCATAGCACCTGGCACATAGGGGTTCAGTAAATGTTTGTTGAATTAATGATTATTTTATGGTTCTATTCTTGTAAAAATAAAGATAAAAAAGGTATATATATTGGTCTCTCACAGACCCTGTGAATCAATAGCCTAAAAGTTTTCATTCTTTCTTTTCATTTCCAACTTTTAATCCCATAGGTCTTTGTAATAAATAATTTATATCAATATCACAAAATTTTGTAAACTAATTCTTCTTGTACTCCTCTGATGTCATAAGAGGCTCTAGCTTCCCTTTTTGGTTTTATCTCTGTCCAACTTTCTCAAAAATTTTTGATACAGAATATAAATACTTGAACAGCTATTTCCATTGTTTACTGAGTGAAGGATCATATATAATTCATGAATGTTCATTTCTCAAATAGACACTTTTAAATATTTTTTAAGCCTCAGTCATTAATATCAATCTGAATGTCTGCTAAAGCATTCAAATTACCTTATAAACATATTTTCATAAATAAATTATTGTCACATGTCCAAGGGTATTTTCAGATTTTCACTTGTTAAAAAAAGAGTAAAGGATAAAAAAAATAAAATGAAATGCCTTTACTGGGATTAAGATATACTTGATTAACATTAACTTTTTATTATGTAGTTCCAATGAAATTCACTTATCATCACCAGAAAGAAATGCTCAAAATTAAAATGTTTCCTCTTGAGCTTTCTGTCTGTTAAATGTATTAATTTGTTGACAGTATTCTTTATTTTAAATTTTATTTAAAAAATTAACAGAGTGACATTGATCAATAAGAGTACATAGGTTTCAGATGAACATTTCTGTACCGTTTGAGTGGTTGATTATGTTGTATATCCATCATACAACATTAAATCACTTTCCGTCACCTTATATCTGTCCATCTGTACTCCCTTCCCCCCATGTCCTCCCCCCTCCTCATTCATTCAAGTCCCCTTCCCACTCTCTCACATTCCCTTCCCCCAGGTAACCATTTCACTTTTATCTATGTCCATAAGTCTCAGTTTTATATCCCATCTATGTGTGGAATCATACAGTTCTTAGCTTTTCCTGATTTACTTATTTCACTCAGTATAATGTTCTCAAGATTCACCCATGTTGTCATAAATGTCACTATGTCATTGTTTCTTATGGCTGAGTAGTATTCCATTGTATGTGTGTACCACCTCTTCTTCACCGAATCCTCTATCACGGGGCACTTTGGTTGTTTCCATGTCTTGGCCATTATGAATATGATGCAATGGACGTGGGGTTGCATGTGTCTTTATGTACTAATGTTTTTGAGTTTTTTGAGTAGATACCCATAGAGGGATTGGTGGATCATATGGTAATTCTACTCTTAATTTTTTGAGGAACCACCATATTTTCTTCCATAATGGTTGTACTAATTTGTATTTCCACCAGCAGTGAATGAGGATTACTTTTTCTCCACAACCTCTCCAACACTTGTTATTATCTGTCTTGTTGATAATAACCCATCTAACAGGTATGAAGTGGTATCTCACTGTAGTTTTTATTTGCATTTCTCAAATAGCTAGCGAAGATGAGCATCTTTTCATATATCGGTTGGCCATTTACATGTCTTCTTGGGAGAAGTGGCAATTCACTTCTTTTTAATTGAATTGTTTGCTTGCTTGTTGCTGAGCTTTGTGAGTTCTTTACATATTTTGGGTATTAACCCCTTATCAGAGCTGTTGTTTGCAAATATCATCTCCCATTTAGTTGGCTGCCTATTTGTTTTGTTGTCAGTTTCTTTTGCTGTGCAGAAGTTTTTTTGTTTGATATAGTTCCATTCATTTATTTTTGCCTTTACTTCCTTGCTTTTGGGGTCAAATTCATAAATTTTTCTCTACGGGTAAGGTCCATGAGCTCCTATATTTTCCTCTATGTAATTTATAATTTCAGGTCTTATATTTAAGTCTTTGATCCATGTCAAATTGATTTTTGTGCAGGGGGATAAACTGTAGTGAAGTTTCATTCTTTTGCATGTGGCTTTCCAATTTTTCCAACACCATTTATTGAAGAGGATTTCTTTTTCCCATTGTGTATTTCTGGCTTCTTTGTCAAAGATGATTTGTCCATATATATGTGGTTTTATTTCTGGGCTTTCGATTCTGTTCCATTGTTCTGTCTGTCTGTTTTTCTGCCAACAACATGCTGTTTTAATTATCATGGCTCTATAGTATAATTTGAAGCCAGGTAGTGTGATAGCTGTGGTTTCATTCATGCTCCTCAGGATTGCTTTGGCTATTTGGGGTTTTTTATGGTTCCATACAAATATGGTGTTTTTTTGTTCTATTTCTTTAAAAAATGACATTGAGATTTTGATGGGGATTGCATTAAATTTGTATGTTGCTTTGGGTAATATGGTAATTTTGACTATGCTGATTCTTCCAATCTATGAACATGAAATATTTTTCCATTTCATTGTGTCTTTTTCAATTTCTTTCAATAATGTTTTGTAGTTTTCAATATATAGGTCTCTCATATCCTTTGTTAAGTTGATTCCTAAGTATTTTATTTTTTGTTGTTGTAATTGTAAAAAAAATTATTTTTTGAGTTCATTTTCTGAAGGTTCATTGTTGGCAAATAGAAATGCAGTGCACTTTTGTATATTGATTTTGTGTCTTGCGACCTTACTATATTTGTTTTTTGTTTCTAATAGATTTTTGGTGAAGTGTTTGGGGTTTTTATATATAATACAAGATCACGTCATCTGCAAAAAGTGATAACTTTACTTCTTCTTTCCCTATATGAATGCTTTTTATTATTTTCTCTTGCCTGACTGTTCTGGCTAATTCTTCCATAACTATGTTTAATAAGAGTGGAGAGAGTGGGAAACTGACGCATTCTTGAGTTTAGAGAAAAAGCCTTCATTTTTTCACCATTTAGCATGACATTAGTTAATGGTTTGTCATATATGGCCTTTATTATTTTGAGGTACTTTTCTTTTATTCTGATTTTATTGAGTGTTTTACATATAAAGGGATGTTGTCTCTTACTGAATCTTTTTCTGCATCTATTGATAGGGTTATATAGTTTTTGTTCTTTGTTTTGTTGATGTGGTGTATTACATTAATTGATTTCTGTGTGTTAAACCATCCTTGTACCCTGGAATGAGTCCCATTCGATCATGGTGTGTTATTTTTTAATGTTTTATTGTATTTGATTTGCTAGTACTTTGTTTAGGATTTTTGCATCTGTATTTATTAGAGATATTGGTCTATTGTTTTCTTCTTTTGTGTTGTCCTTGCCAGGTGTTGGTATGAGGGTTATGTTGGCCTCATAAAATGTGTTAGGGAGTATTGCTTCTTCTTCTATTTTTTAGAACACATTGGGAATGGTAAGTTACCAGATCTTTGAATGTTTGATATAATTCACTAGTGTAGCCATCTGGTTCTGGACTTTTGTTTTTGGGGACGTTTTTGATAGTTGTTTGTATTTTCTTTCTGCTTATTGGCCTATTTAAGGTTTCAACTTCTTCATGGCTCAGTCTAGAAAGATTATATAGTTCTAGGAACTTATCCATTTTCTCTAGGTTGCTGAATTTCGTGGCATATAATCTTTCATAATATTCTACTATTATCTTTTGTATATCTATGATGTCTGTGGTCATTTCTTCCCTTTTTTTTTTGAAATTTGTTTATATGAGTCCTTCTCCTTTTTTCCTTAGTGAGTCTGGTCAGTGATTTGTAGAATTTATTTATCTTTTCAAAGAACCAGCTCTTCGTTGTATTAATTTTTTTCTATACATTTTTTGTTCTCTATTTCATTTAATTCTGCTGTAATTTTTACTATTTCTTTTCTACTGCTGACTTTGGGCCACCTTTGTTCTTCTTTTTCTAGTTCCTTAAGTTGTGATGTTAGGTTATTTACCTGGGATCTCTTTTGTTTCTTGATATAAGCATGTAATAATATTCTCTATCATTTAACTCCAAGGCTTCCATGCGATTGAGATTTTTTTCAGGAGACTTTTTATTTTTTTTTTGAAATATTTTTCTGTCTTGTGTAGCCATGGTATTTGATTTCTTCTTTCTTTGTCCATTCAGTGGGTGAATTTTTCAGGTGCACTTGTGAGCCCTGCTGGGGTTCCTTCAATGTGTTATACTTGTTCAATTTGTTGAAATTTCTAAGGGAGAGATCAAGAGTATCTCTCCTCTTGCCATTACTCTTACATCATTGACAATATTCTGTTAGGTGCCTCCTATATTCTCTTCATTGAATTATTGTAAGCAACATTGAAAAAGTATGTCAACCCACATGAAATTAATAATGTAATAATTTGATAGCAAATCCAATATTTATGAAACAATGAGAGAACAAGATAGAATATATAAAGAATGCTGTAAGACTTCTGAAAATTATGAGGATATTTAAGAAAACTCTTGAAGGTTGCTTTGATATCATCTAGATAATATATTTAAAAACAAAATATTGTTTTACTTTAGAGATTGAAAAGACTTCATACGATATCTCCCCATGTATAAGGAAACTCCCATGTATAAGATGAACCTTAATTTGGGGGCCCAAAATTTGAAAAAACATATGTTACATAAAGTTACTGAACTCAAGTTTTATTCATCATGAAATTCATACAACTCTTCATCACTGTTTTGTACTGATTTCTCAGTTGGAGTTAGACCAAACTTATGCTTAGCAGCATGATTTCCATTCACTTTTACAAATTTGATCACTTCTAACTTGAATTCAGCACTGTACGAAAATCTTTACTGAGTAATTTCTCGGCGAGATATGGAAAAACATAATCTAGTAAATTATAATGGTAACAAGTACAAAACAATGAGCACAAAAACAACAGGCATGAAAAAGCAGGAAAGGCAAGTAAAAAATCTACAACCACTATACAAGATGCACCTAGTTTTTAGACCCCAAATTTTTCAAAAAAGACTGCACCTTATACATGGGAAAATATGGGTAATCTTGTTTTATAATCATTAAACTACCAGTTACAGAAGGTGTTGTTTTTGGTTACAACAATTTTGACAATTACTTTAGATATAGCCATACTCATCTGCACTCCCATGAGTTCTACATAACCCGTTTCCATGTCACATTTTATTTTTAGAGGAAAATGCCTGTAAATTACAGGGCAAGGTAGATGAGTGCATTGGCTTACATATACATCTTTTTTTTTTTTTTTTTTTTTTTTTTTTTTTATAATTTTATTTTTTTAATGGGGTGACATCAATAAATCAGGATACATATATTCAAAGATAACAAGTCCAGGTTATCTTGTCGTTCAATTATGTTGCATACCCACCACCCAAAGTCAGATTATCCTCTGTCACATTCTATCTTGTTTTCTTTGTGACCCTCCCACCCCCTATCCCTCTCCCATTCCCCCCTCCCCCCCGTAACCACCACACTCTTATCAATGTCTCTTAGTTTCACTATTATGTCCCACCTACGTATGGAATAATACAGTTCCTGTTTTTTTCTGATTTACTTATTTCGCTTCGTATCATGTTATCAAGATCCCACCATTTTGCTGTAAATGTTGCGAAGTCATCATTTCTTATGGCTGAGTAGTATTCCATAGTGTATATGTGCCACATCTTCTTTATCCAGTCATCTATTGATGGGCTTTTTGGTTGTTTCCATGTCCTGGCCACTGTGAACAATGCTGCAATAAACATGGGGCTGCATGTGTCTTTACGTATCAATGTTTCTGAGTTTTGGGGATATATACCCAGTAGAGGGATTGCTGGGTCATAAGGTAGTTCTATTTTCAGTTTTTTGAGGAACCACCATACTTTCTTCCATAATGGTTGTACTACTTTACATTCCCACCAACAGTGTATGAGGGTTCCTTTTTCTCCACAGCCTCTCCAACATTTGCTATTACCTGACTTGCTAATAACAGCTAATCGAACAGGTGTGAGGTGGTATCTCATTGCCGTTTTGATTTGCATTTCTCTAATAGCTAAAGAAGATGAGCATCTTTTCATATATCTGTTGGCCATTTGTATTTCTTCCTGGGAGAAGTGTCTATTCATATCCTCTTCCCATTTTTTTATTGGATTGTTTGTTTGTTTGTTGTTGAGTTTTATGAGTTCTTTGTATATTTTGGATATTAGGCCCTTATCTGAGCTGTTGTTTGAAAATATCATTTCCCATTTAGTTGGCTTTCTGTTTATTTTGTTATCAGTTTCCCTTGCTGAGCAAAAACTTCTTAGTCTGATGTAGTCCCATTCATTAATTTTTGCCTTCACTTCTCTTGCCATTGGAGTCAAATTCATAAAATGCTCTTTAAAACCCAGGTCCATGAGTTGAGTACCTATGTCTTCTTCTATGTACTTAATTGTTTCAGGTCTTATGTTTAGATCTTTGATCCATTTTGAGTTAATTTTTGTACAGGGGGAGAGACTGTAGTCCAGTTTCATTCTTTTGCATGTGGCTTTCCAGTTTTCCCAGCACCATTTATTGAAGAGGCTTTCTTTTCTCCATTGTGTGTTGTTGGCCCCTTTATCAAAAATTATTTGACTATATATATGTGGTTTTATTTCTGGACTTTCTATTCTGTTCCATTGGTCTGAGTGTCTATTTTTCTGCCAATACCATGCTGTTTTGATTGTCGTGGCCCTATAATAGAGTTTGAAGTCAGGTATTGTTATGCCCCCAGCTTCATTCTTTTTCTTTAGGATTGCTTTGGCTATTCGGGGTTTTTTATAGTTCCATATAAATCTGATGATTTTTTGCTCTATTTCTTTAAAAAATGTCATTGGGATTTTGATGGGAATTGCATTAAATTTGTATATTGCTTTGGGTAATATAGCCATCTTGATTATATTTATTCTTCCTAGCCAAGAACAAGGTATATTCTTCCATCTCATTATATCTTTTTCGATTTCCCTTAACAATGGTTTATAGTTTTCATTATATAAGTCCTTTACATTCTTTGTTATGTTTATTCCTAAGTATTTTATTTTTTTTGTTGCAATCGTGAAGGGGATTATTCTTTTGAGTTCCTTCTCAGTTGTTTCATTGTTGGCATATAGAAAGGCTATTGACTTCTGTATGTTAATTTTGTATCCTGCGACCTTACTGTATTGGCTTATTGTTTCTAGTAGTCTTTTTGTGGATTCTTTGGGGTTTTCTATGTATAGGATCATATCATCTGCAAAAAGTGATACCTTTACTTCTTCTTTTCCGATATGGATGCCTTTTATTTCTTTGTCTTGTCTGATTGCTCTGGCTAGAACCTCTAGTACCACATTAAATAAGAGTGGAGAGAGTGGACAACCCTGTCTTGTTCCTGATTTAAGGGGGAAAGCCTTCAGTTTAGTGCCATTTAATATGATGTTAGCTGATGGTTTATCATATATGGCCTTTATCATGTTGAGATATTTTCCTTCTATACCCATTTTGTTGAGAGTCTTAAACATAAAATTGTGTTGTATTTTATAGAAAGCCTTTTCTGCGTCTATTGATAAGATCATGTGGTTTTTGTTCTTTGTTTTGTTGATATGGTGTATTACGTTAACCGTTTTACGTATGTTGAACCATCCTTGAGATTCTGGGATGAATCCCACTTGATCATGATGTATTATTTTTTTAATATGTTGTTGTATTCGATTTGCTAGTATTTTGTTTAGTATTTTAGCATCTGTATTCATTAGAG
Source organism: Saccopteryx bilineata (assembly GCF_036850765.1). Lineage (NCBI taxonomy): Eukaryota > Metazoa > Chordata > Mammalia > Chiroptera > Emballonuridae > Saccopteryx > Saccopteryx bilineata. The sequence continues at coordinate 34,183,641 of NC_089502.1, forward strand.
ATATTGGTCTGTAGTTTTCTTTTTTTGTGCCATCCTTGCCTGGTTTTGGTATGAGGGTTATGTTGGCCTCATAAAATGTGTTTGGAAGTATTGCTTCTTCTTCAATTTTTTGGAAGACTTTGAGTAGAATAGGAACCAAGTCTTCTTTGAATGTTTGATAAAATTCGCTGGTATAGCCGTCAGGGCCTGGACTTTTATTTTGGGGGAGGTTTTTAATGGTTTTTTCTATTTCTTCTCTACTGATAGGTCTGTTTAGGCTTTCTGCTTCTTCTTGACTCAGTCTAGGAAGGTTGTATTGTTCTAGGAATTTATCCATTTCTTCTAGGTTGTTGAATTTAGTGGCATAAAGTTTTTCATAGTATTCTACAATAATTCTTTGTATAGCTACGGTGTCCGTGGTGATTTCTCCTCTTTCATTTTGGATTTTGTTTATATGAGTTCTTTCTCTTTTTTCCTTGGTAAGTCTTGCCAAGGGTTTGTCAATTTTATTGATCTTTTCAAAGAACCAGCTCCTTGTTCTATTAATTTTTTCTATAGTTTTTCTGTTCTCTAATTCATTTATTTCTGCTCTGATTTTTATTATCTCCTTTCTTCGGCTGGTTTTGGGTTGTCTTTGTTCTTCTTTTTCTAGTTCCTTAAGGTGGGAAGTTAAGTGGTTCACTTGGGCTCTCTCTTGTTTGTTCATATATGCCTGAAGTGATATGAACTTCCCTCTTATCACTGCTTTTGCTGCATCCCATAGATTCTGATATGTCGTATTGTCATTTTCATTAGTCTGTATATATCTTTTGATCTCTGCACTTATTTCTTCTTTGACCCATTCATTTTTTAAAAGTATGTTGTTTAGTTTCCACATTTTTGTGGGACTTTTTTCCTCTTTTTTGCAGTTGAATTCTAGTTTCAAGGCTTTATGATCAGAAAATATGCTTGGTACAACTTCAATTTTTCTGAATTTGCTGATATTGTTTTTGTGGCCCAACATATGGTCAATTCTTGAGAATGATCCATGTACACTGGAGAAAAATGTATACTCAGTCACTTTGGGATGAAATGTCCTGTAGATGTCTATCATATCCAGGTGCTCTAGTGTTTTGTTTAAGGCCACTATGTCTTTGTTGATTCTCTGTTTGGATGACCGATCTAGAGCCGTCAGCGGTGTATTGAGGTCTCCAAGTATGATTGTATTTTTGTCAGTTTTTGTTTTAAGATCAATAAATAGCTGTCTTATATATTTTGGTGCTCCTTGGTTTGGTGCATATATATTAAGAATTGTTATGTCTTCTTGATTCAGTGTCCCCTTAGCCATTATGAAATGGCCATTTTTGTCTCTAAGTACTTTTCCTGTCTTGTAGTCAGCATTATCCGATATGAGTATTGCTACACCTGCTTTTTTTTGGATGTTATTTGCTTGGAGTATTGTTTTCCAGCCTTTCACTTTGAATTTGTTTTTATCCTTGTTACTTAGATGAGTTTCCTGTAGGCAGCATACAGTTGGATTTTCTTTTTTAATCCATTCTGCTACTCTGTGCCTTTTTATTGGTGAGTTTAATCCATTTACATTTAGTGTAATTATTGATACTTGTGAGTTCCCTATTGCCATTTTATATCTTGCTTTCTGTTAGTTTTGTGTCTTGTTTGATCCTTCTCTTTCGTTTTTCTATCTTTTGTTTTTATTTGGTTGTATTCCATACATCTTTCCTCTGTTGCTATCTTTTTTATCTCATGTGCTTCTGTGGTGGTTTTTTCAATGGTGGTTACCTTTGAGTAATGAAAAGGGTCCCTACCCTGTTCATTGTAGCGAACTATTTTGTGAGTACTTTTGCACTCCATCGTCCTTTGCTACTCTTAATCTCCGTCTTCTCCCCCTCTTTCTTTCTGTTGTTGTCACAGTTTAAATTTGGTTTTATTGTGTTCTTCTTGGAGCTTTTACTTGTGGCTCTGTTTTTTTTTTGTTCTTTGTATCTGATTGGAGAACCCCCTTTAGTAATTCCTGGAGTGGGGGTTTTCTGATGATAAATTCCCTCATCTTTTCTGTATCTGTGAATGTTTTTATTTCTCCTTCGTATTTGAAGGATAGCTTTGATGGGTATAGTATTCGTGGCTGAAAGTTCCTCTCTTTCAGGACTTTAAATATTGGGGTCCACTCTCTTCTAGCTTGTAGAGTTTCTGCTGAGAAATCTGATGATAATCTAATGGGCCTTCCTTTATATGTTGTATTCTTCTTTTCCCTGGCTGCCTTGAGAATTTTTTCTTTGCTGTTGGTTTGTGTCAATTTCATTATGATATGCCTTGGAGTAGGTTTGTTGGGGTTAAGAAAACTTGGAGTTCTGTTTGCTTCTTGAACTTGAGGCTTTAGTTCTTTCCACAGGCTTGGGAAGTTCTCATCAATTATTTGTTTAAGTATGTTCTCCATTCCATTTTCTCTCTCTTCTCCCTCTGATATACCTATTATTCTTATGTTATTCTTTTTGATGGAGTCAGATAATTCTTGTAGGGCTATCTCATTTTTTTTAATTTTTGAGTCTCTTTCTTCTTCTCTCTGTTGTGCCTCAAGTTGCTTGTCTTCTATTTCACTAATCCTCTCTTCTATCTGACCTGTTCTATTAGCTAAGCTTGTTACTTTGTTTTTCAGCTCGTTAATTGAGTTTTTCATCTCTGTTTGATTTGTTTTTATAGTTTCAATTTCCTTGGACATATATTCTTTGTGTTCATGGAGTTGTTTTCTGAGCTCCCTATATTGCCTTTCTGTGTTTTCTTGTATATCTCGGAGGATTTTTAGGATTTCTATCTTGAATTCTCTGTCATTTAGCTCCAAGGTTTTCAATATATTAAATTTTTTCTCCATAGATTTTTCCTCATCTAGCTGTGTTACCTCTCTTTCTTTTGTATCCATGATATTCGATTTTCTCTTCCTTAATGGCATCTGAGGGTGGTTTTGTTGATAGTATTAATGAGATTTAATAAAGAATAAAAAGTTAAAAAAAAAATAAAAAAATAACAAATCGAAAAGAGTTGTTTTTTTTTAAAAAAATTAATAATGAAATAAAGAAAAATAAAATAAAATAAAAATTTTTAAAAAAAGGAAATTATTCCCCCCCTCTTTTTTTCCTCTCCTCTCCTCTCCCCTCTTTCTTGAGAAAATCTTGTGGTGGACTGTGAGTTATAACAAACAATGCCTGTGATGGAGGGCCTGAATTGGGGAAAAGTAATAAAGGGGCAAAAAAGAGAGAAAGAAAAAAAAAAAAAAAAAAAAAGGAAAAGAAAAAAAAAAAAAAGAAAAAAGAAAAAAAAAAGAGCGTATGGACCCACAAAAAGCAAATAAGGAAAAAATTTGGGTCAAGATTTAAATGATTTGCTTTTAGGTGTTGGTTTTCTAAGAGTTATGATGAGAGGAATAAGAGGAAAATGGAAAAATGGGGGGACAAATTAAAAACTTACTATTGTATTTAGTGGAACAAGAACTAGATAATATGGAGAGCCAGGGATGGGAGCACTTCTAGTGAGTTAAAAAGGTGAAGTAAAAACCCCCCAAAATGCCACAAACATAGGTTTGAGTCCCAGATAAGATAATTTGTTTGTTATTGAGGTTTGAATGAGAGGAGGAGATGTAAAGGAGAAAGGAAGAAACTAATATAGAGGGAGAAAAGAAAGAGAGAGAGAGAAAAAAAGAGGGAACCACTAAAAAAAGAAAAAAGAAAGGAGAGAGAGAGAAAGAGTTAAGGGTTTTGGAGTGCAACCCTCATAGAGAGAAAGGAAGAGAAGAGAAATGATAATGGGAGATGTAACACTTATGGGTAGTGTAGTTCAAGGAGAGGAGAGAGTAAGACCGGTAGAGAGTTAATCGGCCAAATTGGAGGAGGAAAAAAAAGTCTCAAGAATGAAGATAAGAGAAACAAACGAACAAATATAATAAAATGGGATAGGTTATAAAGTCTGCAGATTATTCTTGATTTTGAGAGGTTATCTTCTTGCTTTTTCTTTTCTCTCCCTCTTCCTGGTCGGTGACTCTGTACCCCGGGTTCTGCCCCTTTGGCACGCTCAGGTAGAGGTTTGCAGTTGATAAGTCTCTATGGCAATGTCATGTATTATGCTTTATTCTCGTTGGGAGTTGAGGCTCATTAGCATTTATAGGCTCCGACAGTGATAGAGTCCATGTTCCTGGAGCCTTTTTCCTAGTCTTTCCTTCCTCAATTAGTAGCCTGATAGTCCAGGTATGGGGTTGCTGCTGCCTCTGCCTGGATAGTAAGAGGCTCAAATTGCTGGCAACTCCCCACTCTATTTCCACTCAGCACAGGGCTCTGGGTAAGGCTCATTCAGTCAGAGCTGCTAGCATAATCAGGTGGGCTTTCCTCCCACTCAAAGACCACTGGCTCTGCCACTCTGTCCGGTAACACAAGCGGGCGCCCACTTCCGGAGCGCTTGGAGGAAACTCTCAGTCACTGTCTGCAACCAGGATATCCGGCCAGCAGTCTCACGCTCTGAGTGAAACCCCCAACCGCAGGGAAAAGTTGCAGCGTTGGAATTGAGTCTCGCTCCGTCCCCGTGTGCGGCTTTTGCAAGGCGCTGGGGCGGCCCGAGATTCCGCTTTGGCCCACACAAAGGCCCCTGACTCTGCCCCTCTGTGCGATAACACGGGCGAGCACTGCCGAGGCACTCGGAGGAATCGCTCACTCCTTATCTGCGCACGCACACCAGGATATGAGGCCGGCCGCGGTTCCCTCTGAGTAAAACCCTCACCAGCACGGAAAATCTCCACCGTTGGGATTAGTTCTCACTCCCTCCCGTGCGTGGCTTTCCCAGGGCGCTGGGGCTGCCCAGAGACTCTGCCCTCAGCCCACAGAAAGGCCTCTGACCCTGCCTCTCCGTGGGGCAACATGGGCACCCACTTCCGCGGCTTAGGAAGAAATCTCTCTTCCACTAACTGCGCACCGACCAGGAGACCGGGTAAAATGGCCGCTCCGCTTGTCTTTCTTTGTTTGGGTTTGGCGCGAGTGTTAGCTTGTATTGCCCGGATTGCCACAGGATCAGATTTTCCTCGGCTTGGATCTCTGAGCCACAGCCTGGTTCGGCCGTTTTTGCTGCGGCGGCCTGGATGTATTCACCCCCTTTGCCCGCCTCAGTTTCTATATTCACAGTTACCAGAGAAAGCTGCCCTGTTTAGGTTAGTGAGGAAGGCGGAGCATTTCTTACTCCCTATTTCCTTCGGGGTTTGGTTATATATTTAGCCAATTTTTCACTCAATCATACCTTTGGGTGTATTGCAAAGAATCTGGAAGCTCCAAGTATAGGTTTTTCTGTTTCTGGTTGAAGATCTTGTTGAGTTTTGGGGGAGATTTATCGGTATTGCTTCCTACTCCGCCATTACTCTGACGTCATCTGACATATACATCTTGACTTTACCTTTTTGTGAGTCTGGGTTTTAAAACCACTATTTTAGAGAAAATATTTAACTTAAACCTTCATCAGGATCTAATTTCAAATATTGAAGGTTTCTTATAAGAAAACCTGTTAAAGATAAACTGCAGATTGTTTGGAATGCAATGTAAAGCATATTTTATAATTCCTAAGGATTATTTATAATTTCCACACTACTAATCAAGCTTCTAAAGAAACAATCATGTTTGGCTTATTATGATTATTTGATTGCTAGATAAGTTAAGGCAGATTTCAGTGTATTCTAGCTTGTATGTGTGTGTACAAATGTGTGTGTGTTAAAGAAACAGGTAGGGAAAAAGAGAGGCAGGGAGAAAGAGTGATACAATATATAATAAAATTTTAAAATTTTATAAATATTTGTGTTTGTGTCTACTAAATATAAAAGATGTGACTTTAAAAATGATTGATAGTGTTAAAACATGGATGAACTCTATAAACATTATACTAATTCATTCCAAGATGGCTGCAGAGTAGGTTGAAGCTACATTCTCCTGTTCCTGGAGCCAAACCAGATTTACAGCTAAATTATAAAAGAATCAACCTGAATAACTAACTAAAGACTAGCTGTACTGAAATATTATAACCAAAGATTTACAGAAGAAGCCACATAGAGACTGATCAGAAGGGCAGAGACGCAGATAAAATTAGCCCCTGCAGGTGCACTGGCTAAGAAGCTAGAGGGACATAATGGCCACAGAGCTCTCTCTCCCCAGGAGAGACAGTAGGCTCTAGGGTAGATACACTCCAACCTTATGTCTCAACCTTATGCAGAGATCCCTAACCCAGAGCAATAGAGACAAGAAGAGGAGCCCACATAGCTCCTGGTGGTGAAAATCAATGAGGATTCAGTCTGCCTGGGAGAAAAGGGAGTCTTTTAGAGACCCAGATGCCACCCTCTCAAGGTTAAGCAATCCTATTTTTACAGCACCAGTGTGGGTAGTGCATTGCCTGGTCCTCCAGCTACTATCAACTTCACTCTGCCAGGATCAGGTCCTGCAAAGAGCTCTTCTGGCTGCATCGAAAGGGGACCTTTGGGAAGCTTTTTTTTTTTACAGAAGCTCTTGGTGGAGACTCAATATTACGTGAATAAATTATGTAATATTGGAAAGGAGTCCATTCTTTCCCACCTCAAGCACACAGCTAGAACCCTCTCAGACCTTCCCTGCCTCTCTCTGGCCCCACCCTGCTGAGTTCACTCATGCAAAAGGATCAAAATGCCATGCAGACCTGGGAATTTCAGAGCGTTTCCTAAGGAGGTTTTTGTCAGGGAATCGGACAAGCTGGTACTGGGTTGTGTGGCTACATCACACATGGGCCACTTCTATCTTCCATACAAGGTCAACCTGTTTTATCCTTGAAAGAAGAAGAAGTGCCTTCCCTCCTCTTCAGGCTTACTGGAAATACCCCCAACAGAAGAATGTTTGGATTGGCCCTCACAAGTCCCAGTGGCCCCACCTATATGAGCTCAGTTCTACAGAGGTAAGGGTGTTCTGCTCAGAGTTGGAACATTTGGAGTGTATCTACCCTAGAGCCTACTGTCTATGACTTGGATGAATTACTTGGCCTCCTTTTTCAGGCTTGGCTGACACCATCTCCCAAAAGAGACTCTTTTGATTTGTCCTTTTAAACCATGGAGGCTTTGCCTTGTTGAGCTTGCTCCTGTAGAGGTGATGGCTGGCTGTACCCAACCTGACTCTGTGGTGCATTCTTTCTAGGTGAGCCAGAATTGGAGGCCCTGGCAGAGACTGAGTAGTTTGGCTCTGGAGTAGGGTCAACTTTCTCCTTGTTGAGTCTTTGACCATGCAGTCCCCAAGTAGGGACCTGTTAGCTCCATTATCTAGACCTTGGTCACCTCACCTTAGTGAAATTATGACCTATGGAAAAGTCTGTGTGTTGTGGTCACCCTGGGCCCATTCTACAGCCTTTCTTTGGAAGGCTCTGGAGGAAAACCAGGCAATCTCTGGAGAAGGTGAAGTAGCTGACAGGTAGAGGCAGACCCCAAGGAGACTCAATTCTTTTATAGATCTTCCCCCAGCTCTATACTGGAGAAAGCCAACCCTTGTACACAGATTGGCCTCTCCCATGCACACCTAGTCCCAGTAGATGCAGCCACAAACAGTGAGTAGTGTGGTAGTTCCAGACAGGAAGCTTAGGGCAGTTACACACAATGTCTGACATAAATCTGTACCTGACCCTGCCCAAGAGTGACCTAGAATCAACACAACCAGTAGTGGGATTCAGACCACACCAGAGCTTGACCCAACTATCCATACAAGCAGAACATCCAATGCGGGATTCTGGCAAGCACCAGCTCCTGCTGGGAAAAACTCCACTTTAGGGGACAGCCCCTGCACAGTGACTTATATGTGATGATCAAGGTTTATCCTTATAGTCAACCAGCTTGAAAGGTTAACTCCATCTATAAGAGGGCCAGCAGTATTCAAGACACAATTACAACTAGTGGGTACACATAACCCACAAAAAACATTCCTAGAGCACCTAGCTCAGGTGATCTGGAAAATTGTGCCACTGAGTTCAACAATACAGCTACACCATAAAGCCATCATAACAAGTTTGGGATTCATAGCAGATCTACATAATACACAGAGACAAAATGGGGATACAAATAAATATGCCTCAAATAAAAGAACAAAAAAAATCCTCAGGAACAAAAAATAAATGAAATGGAAGCAACCAAGATAACAGATGCAGAGTTTAAAAAAATGGTTATAAGGATGCTCAAGGACTTTAGGGGAAGAATGGATGATCTCAGTAAGAATACAAAGAGATAGTAAAAATTAAAAATGACATAGAAATCACAAAAAATGAACTAGTCAGAAATAAAAAATACAATATCTGAAATGAAGAATACACTAGAAGGAATCAACATCAGGTTAGATGCAGCAGAGGATCAAATCAGAGATTTAGAAAACAAGATAACAGTATGCAGCCAAGCACAACATCAAAAAGAAAAGAAAATTTTAAAAAAACTGAAGGAAGCCTAAGAGACCTTAGGGATAACATCAAGTATAACAACATTCACATCAAAGGGGTACCAGAAGGAGAAGAGAATGAGCAAGGGATCGAAAACCTGTTTGGCCCTGGTTGGGTAGCTCAGTTGGTTGGACCATTTTTCACAATACAGCAGGTTGTGGGTTTAATCTCTGCTCTGGGCACATGCAGGAGTCAACAAATGGGTGCATGGATGGGTGGAACAGCAAATCAATGTTTCTCTTTCTTTTTCTCTTTCCCTTTCTCTCACTATAAAATCAATCAATAAATAAGAGGGAAAAACTTATCCTTTAAAAACTACCTGTTTGAAGAAATAATGGCTAAAAACTTTCCTAATCTGGTGAAGGAAAAAGTCACACAAGTTCAGGAGGCATAGAGATTCCCAATCAAGATGAACTCAAAGAGACCTATATTAAGACACATCATAATGAAAATGACAAAGTTTAAAGACAAAGAAAGAATCTTAAGAGCAGCAAGAGAAAGTCAATTTTTTTTTTTTTTACCTATATGGGAGCCCCCGTAAAGCTGTCAGCTGATTTCTCAAAAGAAACAGTTAATGCCATAAGAGATTGGCATGAAATATTCAAAGTGATTAAAAAGAAGGATCTACAACCAAGACTACTGCATCCAGCAAGGTTATCATTTAAAATTGAAAGTGAAATAAAAGGCTTAACAAACAAACAAACAAACAAAAACCTAAAGGAGTTCATTACCACAAAACCAGTGTTGTAAGAAACTTAAAGGGCCTGCTTTAAGAAGAAAAAATAGAGAGAAGGAACATAGGTATAAAGAATAAAATGGCGCCCTGGCCGGTTGGCTCAGCGATAGAGCGTCGGCCTGGCATGCAGGGGACCCAGGTTCGATTCCTGGCCTGGGCACATAGGAGAAGTGCCCATTTGCTTCTCCACCCCTGCCCCCCCCTCCTTCCTCTCTGTCTCTCTCTTCCCCTCCCGCAGCCAAGGCTCCATTGGAGCAAAGATGGCCCGGGCACTGGGGATGGCTCCTTGGCCTCTGCCCCAGGCGCTAGAGTGGCTCTGGTCACGGCAGAGCGACGCCCCGGAGGGGCAGAGCATCACCCCCTGGTGGGCAGAGCGTCGCCCCTGGTGGGCGTGCCGGGTGGATCCCAGTCGGGCGCATGCGGGAGTCTGTCTGACTGTCTCTCCCCGTTTCCAGCTTCAGAAAAATACAAAAAAAAAAAAAGAATAAAATGGCATTAAACAAGTACCTATCAATAACAACCTTAAATATAAATGGATTAAATGTTCCAATGAATAGACACAGGGTAGCTGAATGGATAAGAAAACATGACCAATATATATGCTGTCTAAAAGAGACTCACCTCAGAACCAAATATGCATGCAGACTGAAAGTGAAGGGATAGAAAAAAATATTGCATGTAAATGAAAACAAACAGAAAGTTTGGGTAACAATACTTATATCAAAACAGACTTCAGGATGACGTCAGAGTAATGGCGGAGTAGGAAGCGATACCGATAAATCTCCCCCAAAACTCAACAAGATCTTCAACCAGAAACAGAAAAACCTATACTTGGAGCCTCCAGATGCTTCACAATACACCCGAAGGTATGGTCGAGTGAAAAATTGGCTAAATATATAACCAAATCCTGAAGGAAATAGGGAGTAAGAAATGCTCCGCCTTCCTCACTAACCTAAACAGGGCGGCTTTCTCTGGTAACTGTGAATATAGAAACTGAGGCGGGCAAAGGGGGTGAATACATCCAGGCTGCGCACAAAAGGCCGAACCAGGCTGTGGCTCGGAGATCCTAGCGGATGAAAAACTGTTCCTGTGGCAAGCCGGGCAATACAAGCTAACACTCGCGCCAAACCCAAACAAAGAAAGACAAGCGGAGCGGCCATTTTACCTGGTCTCCTGGTTGGTGCGCAGTTAGTGGGAGAGAGATCTCTTCCTAAGCCCCAGAAGTGGGTGTCCGTGTTGCCCCACAGAGAGGCAGGGTCAGAGGCCTTTCTGTGGGCCGAAAGCAGAATCTCTGGGCAGCCCCAGCGCCCTGGGAAAGCCGCGCACGGGAGGGAGTGAGAACTAATTCCAACGGTGGAAATTTTCCGTGCTGGTGAGGGTTTCACTCAGGGAAACGCGGCCGGCCTCATATCCTGGTGTGCGCGTGCAGATAGGTAGTGAGCGATTCCTCCGAGTGCCTCGGCAGGGTGCGCCCGTGTTATCGCACAGAGGGGCAGAGTCAGGGGCCTTTGTGTGGGCAAAAGCGGAATCTCGGGCCGCCCCAGCGCCTTGCAAAAGCCGTGCACGGGGACAGAGCGAGAGCGAATTCCAGCGCTGAAAATTTCCATGCGGTTGAGGGTTTCACTCAGAGCGTGAGACTGCTGGCCGGATATCCTGGTCTGCGCACGCAGACAGTGAATGAGAGTTTCCTCCAAGCACCCCGGAAGTGGGTGCCCGCCTGTATTACCGGACAGAGTGGCAGAGCCAGAGGTCTTTGAGTGGGCGGAAAGCCCGCCTGATTATGCTAGCAGCTCTGACTGACTGAGCCTTACCCAGAGCCCTGTGTTGAGTGGGAATAGAGTGGGGAGTTGCCAGCTCTTTGAACCTCTTACTATCCAGGTAGAGGCAGCAACAACCCCATAGCTGGATTATCAGGCTACTAATTGAGGAAGGAAAGACTAGGAGAAAGGCTCCAGGAACACGGACTCTCTCACTGTCGGAGCCTATGAATGCTAATGAGCCTTGACTCCCAACGAGACTAAAGCACAATACATGACATTGCCATAGAGACTTATCAACTGCAAACCTCTACCTGAGCGTGCCAAAGGGGCAGAACCTGGGGTACAGAGTCACCGACCAGGAAGAGGGAGAGAAAAGAAAAAACAAGAAGATAACCTCTCAAAATCAAGAATAATCTGCAGACTTTATAACCTATCCCATTTTATTATATTTGCTCGTTTGTTTCTCTTATCTTCATTCTTGATACTTTTTTTCCTCCTCCAATTTGGCTGATTAACTCTCTGCCGGTCTTACTCTCTCCTCTCCTTGAACTACACTACCCATAAGTGTTACATCTCCCATTATCTTTTTTCTCCTCTTCCTTTCTCTCTATGAGGGTTGCACTCCAAAACCCTTAACTCTCTCTCTCTCCTTTCTTTTTTCTTCTTTTACTGGTTTCCTCTTTTTTTCTCTCTCTCTCTTTCTTTTCTCCCTCTATATTAGTTTCTTCCTTTCTCCTTTACATCTCCTCTCATTCAAACATCAATAACAAACAAATTATCTTATCTGGGACTCAAACTTATGTTTGTGGCATTTTGGGGGTTTTTACTTCACCTTTTGAACTCACTAGCAGTGCTCCCATCCCTGGCTCTCCATTTTATCTAGTTCTTGTTCCACTAAATACAATAGTATTTTTTTAATTTGTCCCCCCATTTTTCTGTTCTCCTCTTATTCCTCTCATCATAACTCTTAGTCAACCAACACCTAAAAGCAAATCATTTTATTCTTGACCCAAATTTTTTCCTTATTTGCTTTTTGTGGGTCCATACCGCCCCCCTTTTTCTTTTTTTTTTTCTTTTTTTTTTTTTGCCCCTTTATTACTTTTCCCCAATTCAGGACCTCCATCACAGGCACTATTTGTTATAATTCACAGTACACCACAAGATTTTCTCAAGAAAAAGGGGAGAGGAGAGGAAAAAAGGAGGGGGGGAATAATTTCCTTTTTTTAAAAATTATTATTTTATTTTTCTTTATTTCATTATTAATTTTTTTTTAAAAAAACAACTCTTTTTTATTTTTTATTTTTTTAACTTTTTATTCTTTATTAAATCTCATTAATAATATCAACAAAACCACCCTCAGATGCCATTAAGGAAGAGAAAATCGAATATCATGGATACAAAAGAAAGAGAGGTAACACAGCTAGATGAGGAAAAATCTATGGAGAAAAAATTTAATATATTGGAAACCTTGGAGCTAAATGACAGAGAATTCAAGATAGAAATCCTAAAAATCCTCCGAGATATACAAAAAAACACAGAAAGGCAATTTAGGGAGCTCAGAAAACAACTCAATGAACACAAAGAATATATGTCCAAAGAAATTGAAACTATAAAAACAAATCAAACAGAGATGAAAAACTCAATTCACGAGCTGAAAAACGAAGTAACAAGCTTAGCTAATAGAACAGGTCAGATAGAAGAGAGGATTAGTGAAATAGAAGACAAGCAACTTGAGGCACAACAGAGAGAAGAAGAAAGAGACTCAAAAATTAAAAAAAATGAGATAGCCCTACAAGAATTATCTGACTTCATCAAAAAGAATAACATAAGAATAATAGGTATATCAGAGGGAGAAGAGAGAGAAAATGGAATGGAGAACATACTCAAACAAATAATAGATGAGAACTTCCCAAGCATGTGGAAAGAACTAAAGCCTCAAATTCAAGAAACAAACAGAACACCGAGTTTTCTTAACCTCAACAAACCTACTCCAAGGCATATCATAATGAAATTGACACAAACCAACAGCAAAGAAAAAATTCTCAAGGCAGCCAGGGAAAAGAAGAATACAACATATAAAGGAAGGCCCATTAGATTATCATCAGATTTCTCAGCAGAAACTCTACAAGCTAGAAGAGAGTGGACCCCAATATTTAAAGTCTTGAAAGAGAGAAACTTTCAGCCACGAATACTATACCCATCAAAGCTATCCTTCAAATATGAAGGAGAAATAAAAACATTCACAGATACAGAAAAGATGAGGGAATTTATCATCAGAAAACCCCCACTCCAGGAATTACTAAAGGGGGTTCTCCAATCAGATACAAAGAACAAAAAAAAAACAGAGCCACAAGTAAAAGCTCCAAGAAGAACACAATAAAACCAAATTTAAACTGTGACAACAACAAAAAGAAAGAGGGGGAGAAGATGGAGATTAACAGTACCAAAGGATGATGGAGTGCAAAAGTACTCACAAAATAGTTTTCTGCAATGAACAGGGTAGGGACCCTTTTCATTACTCAAAGGTAACCACCATTGAAAAAACCACCACAGAAGCACATGAGATAAAAAAGATAGCAACAGAGGAAAGATGTATGGAATACAACCAAATAAAAACAAAAGATAGAAAAATGAAAGAGCAGGATCAAACAAGACACAAAACTAACAGAAAGCAAGATATAAAATGTCAATAGGGAACTCACAAGTATCAATAATTACACTAAATGTAAACGGATTAAACTCACCAATAAAAAGGCACAGAGTAGCAGAATGGATTAAAAAAGAAAATCCAACTATATGCTGCCTACAGGAAACTCATCTAAGTAACAAGGATAAAAACAAATTCAAAGTGAAAGGCTGGAAAACAATACTCCAAGCAAATAACATCCAAAAAAAAGCAGGTGTAGCAATACTCATATCGGATAATGCTGACTACAAGACAGGAAAAGTACTCAGAGATAGAAATGGCCATTTCATAATATCTAAGGGGACACTGAATCAAGAAGACATAACAATTCTTAATATATATGCACCAAACCAAGGAGCACCAAAATATATAAGACAGCTACTTATTGACCTTAAAACAAAAACTGACAAAAATACAATCATACTTGGAGACCTCAATACACCGCTGACGGCTCTAGATCGGTCATCCAAACAGAGAATCAACAAAGACATAGTGGCCTTAAACAAAACACTAGAGCACCTGGATATGATAGACATCTACAGGACATTTCATCCCAAAGTGACTGAGTATACATTTTTCTCCAGTGTACATGGATCATTCTCAAGAATTGACCATATGTTGGGCCACAAAAACAACATCAGCAAATTCAGAAAAATCGAAGTTGTACCAAGCATATTTTCTGATCATAAAGCCTTGAAACTAGAATTCAACTGCAAAAAAGAGGAAAAAAGTCCCACAAAAATGTGGAAACTAAACAACATACTTTTAAAAAATGAATGGGTCAAAGAAGAAATAAGTGCAGAGATCAAAAGATTTATACAGACTAATGAAAATGACAATACGACATATCAGAATCTATGGGATGCAACAAAAGCAGTGATAAGAGGGAAGTTCATATCACTTCAGGCATATATGAACAAACAAGAGAGAGCCCAAGTGAACCACTTAACTTCCCACCTTAAGGAACTAGAAAAAGAAGAACAAAGACAACCCAAAACCAGCCGAAGAAAGGAGATAATAAAAATCAGAGCAGAAATAAATGAATTAGAGAACAGAAAAACTATAGAAAAAATTAATAGAACAAGGAGCTGGTTCTTTGAAAAGATCAATAAAATTGACAAACCCTTGGCAAGACTTACCAAGGAAAAAAGAGAAAGAACTCATATAAACAAAATCCAAAATGAAAGAGGAGAAATCACCACGGACACCGTAGCTATACAAAGAATTATTGTAGAATACTATGAAAAACTTTATGCCACTAAATTCAACAACCTAGAAGAAATGGATAAATTCCTAGAAAAATACAACCTTCCTAGACTGAGTCAAGAAGAAGCAGAAAGCTTAAACAGACCTATCAGTAGAGAAGAAATAGAAAAAACCATTAAAAACCTCCCCCAAAATAAAAGTCCAGGCCCTGACGGCTATACCAGCGAATTTTATCAAACATTCAAAGAAGACTTGGTTCCTATTCTACTCAAAGTCTTCCAAAAAATTGAAGAAGAAGCAATACTTCCAAACACATTTTATGAGGCCAACATAACCCTCATACCAAAACCAGGCAAGGATGGCACAAAAAAAGAAAACTACAGACCAATATCTCTAATGAATACAGATGCTAAAATACTAAACAAAATACTAGCAAATCGAATACAACAACATATTAAAAAAATAATACATCATGATCAAGTGGGATTCATCCCAGAATCTCAAGGATGGTTCAACATACGTAAAACGGTTAACGTAATACACCATATCAACAAAACAAAGAACAAAAACCACATGATCTTATCAATAGATGCAGAAAAGGCTTTCGATAAAATACAACACAATTTTATGTTTAAGACTCTCAACAAAATGGGTATAAAAGGAAAATATCTCAACATGATAAAGGCCATATATGATAAACCATCAGCTAACATCATGTTAAATGGCACTAAACTGAAGGCTTTCCCCCTTAAATCAGGAACAAGACAGGGTTGTCCACTCTCTCCACTCTTATTTAATGTGGTACTAGAGGTTCTCGCCACAGCAATCAGACAAGACAAAGAAATAAAAGGCATCCATATCGGAAAAGAAGAAGTAAAGGTATCACTTTTTGCAGATGATATGATCCTATACATCGAAAACCCCAAAGAATCCACAAAAAGACTACTAGAAACAATAAGCCAATACAGTAAGGTCGCAGGATACAAAATTAACATTCAGAAGTCAATAGCCTTTCTATATGCCAACAATGAAACAACTGAGAAGGAACTCAAAAGAATAATCCCCTTCACGATTGCAACAAAAAAAATAAAATACTTAGGAATAAACATAACAAAAAATGTAAAGGACTTATATAATGAAAACTATAAACCATTCTTAAGAGAAATTGAAAAAGATATAATGAGATGGAAGAATATACCTTGTTCTTGGCTAGGAAGAATAAATATAATCAAGATGGCTATATTACCCAAAGCAATATACAAATTCAATGCAATTCCCATCAAACTTCCAATGACGTTTTTTAAAGAAATGGAGCAAAAAATCATCAGATTTATATGGAACTATAAAAAACCCCGAATAGCCAAAGCAATCCTAAAGAAAAAGAATGAAGCTGGGGGCATTACAATACCTGACTTCAAACTCTATTATAGGGCCACGACAATCAAAACAGCATGGTATTGGCAGAAAAATAGACACTCAGACCAATGGAACAGAATAGAAAGTCCAGAAATAAAACCACATATATATAGTCAAATAATTTTTGATAAAGGGGCCAACAACACACAATGGAGAAAAGAAAGCCTCTTCAATAAATGGTGCTGGGAAAACTGGAAAGCCACATGCAAAAGAATGAAACTGGACTACAGTCTCTCCCCCTGTACAAAAATTAACTCAAAATGGATCAAAGATCTAAACATAAGACCTGAAACAATTAAGTACATAGAAGAAGACATAGGTACTCAACTCATGGACCTGGGTTTTAAAGAGCATTTTATGAATTTGACTCCAATGGCAAGAGAAGTGAAGGCAAAAATTAATGAATGGGACTACATCAGACTAAGAAGTTTTTGCTCAGCAAGAGAAACTGATAACAAAATAAACAGAAAGCCAACTAAATGGGAAATGATATTTTCAAACAACAGCTCAGATAAGGGCCTAATATCCAAAATATACAAAGAACTCATAAAACTCAACAACAAACAAACAAACAATCCCATAAAAAAATGGGAAGAGGATATGAACAGACACTTCTCCCAGGAAGAAATACAAATGGCCAACAGATATATGAAAAGATGCTCATCTTCTTTAGCTATTAGAGAAATGAAAATCAAAAGAGCAATGAGATACCACCTCACACCTGTTCGATTAGCTATTATTAGCAAGACAGGTAATAGCAAATGTTGGAGAGGCTGTGGAGAAAAAGGAACCCTCATACACTGTTGGTGGGAATGTAAAGTAGTACAACCATTATGGAAGAAAGTATGGTGGTTCCTCAAAAAACTGAAAATAGAACTACCTTATGACCCAGCAATCCCTCTCCTGGGTATATACCCCAAAAACTCAGAAACATTGATATGTAAAGACACATGCAGCCCCATGTTTATTGCAGCATTGTTCACAGTGGCCAGGACATGGAAACAACCAAAAAGCCCGTCAATAGATGACTGGATAAAGAAGATGTGGCACATATACACTATGGAATACTACTCAGCCATAAGAAATGATGACATTGGAACATTTACAGCAAAATGGTGGGATCTTGATAACATGATACGAAGTGAAATAAGTAAATCAGAAAAAAACAGGAACTGTATTATTCCATACGTAGGTGGGACATAAAAGTGAAACTAAGAGACATTGATAAGAGTGTGGTGGTTACGGGAGGGAGGGGGGAATGGGGGGAGGGAAAGGGGGAGGGGGAGGGGCACAAAGAAAACAAGATAGAAGGTGACAGAGGACAATCTGACTTTGGGTGACGGGTATGCATCATAATTGAACGACAAGATACCCTGGACTTGTTATCTTTGAATATATGTATCCTGATTTATTGATGTCACCCCATTAAAAAAATAAAATTATTAAAAAAAAAAACAGACTTCAAAACAAAGGCTATAAAAGAGACAAAAAAAGTCATCACATAATACTAAAGGGACCAATCCAAGAAGAATATATAACCCTTGTAAACATCTATGCACCCAACATAGAAGCACCTAAAGAAAGAAAATCTTAATAATTTTATTTTGTAATGGGACGACATCAATAAATCAGGATACATATATTCAAAGATAACAAGTCCAGGTTATCTTGTCGTTCAATTATGTTGCATACCCATCACCCAAAGTCAGATTGTCCTCTGTCACCTTCTATCTAGTTTTCTTTGTGCCCCTCCCCCTCCCCCTTTTCCTCTCCCTTTCCCCTCTCCCCCTGTAACCACCACACTCTTATCAAAGTCTCTTAGTTTCACTTTTATGTCCCACCTACGTATGGAATAATGCAGTTCCTGGTTTTTTTCTGATTTTCTTATTTCACTTCGTATCATGTTATCAAGATCCCACCATTTTGCTGTAAATGATCCAATGTCATCATTTCTTATGGCTGAGTAGTATTCCATAGTGTATATGTGCCACATCTTCTTTATCCAGTCATCTATTGATGGGCTTTTTGGTTCTTTCCATGTCCTGGCCACTGTGAACAATGCTGCAACGAACATGGGGCTGCATGTGTCTTTACGTATCAATGTTTCTGAGTTTTTGGGGTATATACCCAGGAGAGGGATTGCTGGGTCATAAGGTAGTTCTATTTTCAGTTTTTTGAGGAACCACCATACTTTCTTCCATAATGGTTGTACTACTTTACATTCCCACCAACAGTATATGAGGGTTCCTTTAAGAAAGAAAATCTTAGTGGATATTAACAGAGAGATGGGTAACAATACAGTCATAGTAGACATTTTATCACCCCATTGACATCAATGGATAGGTCTTCCAGACAAAATATCAACAAGGCAACGGTGACCTTAAATGACACCCTGAATCAAATGTATTTAATTAACATTTACAGAATATTTTATTCCAAAGCAGCAGAATATATATTTTTGTCAAGTGAACATGAACATTCTCAAAGATAGACCACATGTTGGGGCACAAAATATGTATTATTAAATTCAAGAAGATTAAAATCATACCAAGCATCTTCTCTGACCACAATAGTATGAAACACAAAATCAATTACAATTTGAAAAACTGAAAAACATTCAAACACATGGAGGCTAAATAACACTTTATTAAACAATGAATAGATTAACAATGAGATCAAGGAATAAATCAAAAGTTAACTGGAAACAACTGAAAATGACCAATATACAATCTAAAATCTGTGAGACACAACAAAAAAGAGGGAGTTTTGTAGCATTACAAGCTTACGTCAAGAAGCAAGAAGAATCTCAAATAAACAATCTAACCTTACATCTAAAAGAACTAGAACAAAACAACAAATAAAGTTCAGGGTAATTACAAGGAAGGAAATAATAAATATTAGGGCAGAAATAAATGAATAAAGACTACAGAAACAATAGAAGAGACAAAAAAAACCAAGAACTGGTTATTTAAAAAGATAAATAAGATTGACTAACTTTTAACCAGACTCATCAAGAAAAAAAAGGAGAGGACCCAAATAAATAAAATCAGAAATGAAAGAGGTGTAACAACTGTCACTACAGAAATACAAAGGTTTGTAAGAAACTATTATGAACAGCTATATGCCAGCAAATTGGACAACCTGGCCAAAATCGTTAAATTCCTAAAGACACACAAATTTTATCAAACATTTGAGGAAGAACTAACATCTATTAAAAATGGGACTGTTATTTGACCCAGTGATCCCACTTCTGAGAATATATCTGAAGAAACCCAAAACACTATGCATTCCTATGTTCACTGTAGTATAAATTACAACAGCCAATATCTGAAAACAGCCCAAGTGCCCACCAGTAGATGACTGAGTAAAAAAAACTATGATACATTTACTCAATGGAATACGATTCAGCCATAAAAAAGAAATCTTACCTTTTGTAACAGTATGGATAGACTTGGGACATTATTATGCTAAGTAAAATAAGTCAGTCAGAGAAAGACAAATGTCATATGATCTCACTTATGTTTGGAACCTAATGAACTAAATAAATTGATGAACAAAATAGAAACAGAGTCCTGGATACATGGAACAGACTGAGAACTATCAGAAGGGAGGGTCTTTGGAGGCTTGGATGTAAAAAGTTTAAGGGGTTAGACAAATAAACATATATATATGATAGCCCTGGCTGGTTGGCTCAGTGGTAGAGCATCGGCCTGGCGTGCAGAAGTCCTGGGTTCGATTCCCGGCCAGGGCACACAGGAGAAGCGCCCATCTGCTTCTCCACCCCTCCCCCTCTCCTTCCTCTCTGTCTCTCTCTTCCCTTCGCAAAGCGAGGTTCCATTGGAGCAAAGATGGCCTGGGCGCTGGGGATGGCTCCTTGGCCTCTGCCCCAGGCGCTAGAGTGGCTCTGGTCGCAACAGAGCAACGCCCTGGAGGGGGAGAGCATCGCCCCCTGGTCGGCAGAGCGTCGCCCCCTGGTGGGCGTGCCGGGTGGATCCGGTCGGGCGCATGCGGGAGTCTGTCTGCCTGTCTCTCCTCGTTTCCAGCTTCAGAAAAATACAAAAAATAAAATAAAATAAAATAAACATGTATATAACACATAGACACAGATAACAGTGTGGTGATAGCCAGAGCAAAAGGGGCTGGGGGTCAGTGGAGGTGGGCAAAGGGAGGAAAATGGAGCCAGAAAGAGACCTTGATTGGGCAATGGGTGCAGGATGCCATGTATAGATTATGTTTTATTGAGTCATGCACTTGAAACCTGTGTGATTTTGTGAACCAGTCACTCCAATAAATTCAATTAAAAATATAAAAAAACAATGCTAAGTGAAAGAAGTCAGTTACAAACTACTGTATATTGTTTGATCTCATTTAAATGAAAGGCATAAAATGGGAACATGTGTAGAGGCAGAAAGTTGATTAGTTGTTGCCTAGGACTGGAGGCAGAGGAGGGGGCAAATTTGGACTAAAAAGGTGAGTAACTGCTAATGAGGTTACCTTTTGGGATTATAAAGTTCTTCTAAAATAGATTGTGGTGATGGTTGCACAGCTCTGTAAATACTTAAAAACAATTGAATTGTACTATTTAAGCAGATGAATTACATGGTATTGCGAATTATATCTAAATAAAGCTGGTATTAAAAGAGACAGAGATTGACACAATTAGGCAATTTAGCACAAGAAAACCATACTTATAAGGATATGACATGTGATGGAAGAAACGCAATGCAGAAAGGGTCTGTATTATAAGTCCAAATAAACTTAGAAGTGAAAAGGACCTTGGAAGGTAATTTACCTTTTGATCAATATGATCCCTTTTTTGCCACTGAAAGAAGGACAAAGTGCTGCAATTTACCACAAAAGAGATTTAAACATTGCGAACATTTTAAAGAAATCAAGGACTGGATAAAGAAGATGTGGTCCATTTATACAATGAAATACTATTGAGCCATAAAAAATGATGACATATTGGCATTTACGATAACATGGACGGGCCTTGAGACCATTATACTGAGTGAATTAAGTAAATCAGAAAAAGCTAAGAACTGTATGATTTCACACATAGGTGGGATATAAAACAGACTCATGGATAGATAAAAGTAGATAAAAGTAAAGTGGTGTACAGGGAGAGGGGGTTGTGGGGGAGAAGGTGGGCGAGGGAGTAAAGAGGGACAAGTATGTGGTGATAGAGAATGATTTAACTTTGGGTATTGGGTACACAAAGCAATCAACAGTCCAAATTCTATAGAGATGTTTACCTGAAACCTATGTATTCTTATTCATTAATATCACCCAGTTAAATTTAATTTTCTAAATTAAAAAGTAATTAAATAATAAGCCAGAAATAGAACCCAGATAGTAAAAGAAGATGTATTTATTTTTTGATATTTTTAGAAAGGTTTAAGTAATCATGTGTCTATATTTATTGGTTTAAGGATTAAATTATGCCAAATTTGAATAACTAATTGTAGTCAGAAAGATAATATAATATTTGCTCTATATAAACAAGAGGTTCCTTAGAAAGTGTCACAGAAAGGTTGAGGGCAAAAAGTTTCATTTAAACAAATTGTTTTATTATTTATTTATTTTATATTGTTTCAAATTTAATCACTTTTTATTTTTCAACTGTAGTTGACATACTATATTACATTAATTTCAGGTGTATAACCCAGTGATTAGACATTATATAATTTACTAAGTGATCATCTGGTAAGTCTTGTACCCATCTGATACCATTCATAATTATTAATTTTACTTATTAAAATATTATAATTATTAGAATATTACTTACTATATTTCTTATTTTGTACTTTATATTCCCATGACTATTCTGTAACAACCAATTTATACTTTTTAATCCCTTCAACATTTTACCCATCCCCCTAATCATCTCCCTATCTGGCAACTGTCAAAATCTTCTCTGTATCAATGAGTATTTCTGTTCTGTTTATTTTGTTATTTAGATTCAGTTATTGATATGTATTTATTACCATTTTTTTTAATTTAGTGAGAGGAGGGGAGGCAGAGACAGACTCCTGCATGCACCCAGACCAGGATCCACCTAGCAAGCCCACTAGGGGATGATGCTCTGCCCATCTGGGGCCCTTGCTCCATTGCAACTGGAGCCATTTTTTAGTGCCTGAGGCAGAGATCATGGAACCATCCTCAGTGCTCAGGGCCAACTCGCTCCAATAGTATTACCATCTTATTGTTCATATTTTCTTCTTCCTCTTCTTTCTTTTTCCCTTTTTCTTCTCTTCCGCCTCCTCTCCCCCTTCCCACCCTCTCCTCTCCTCCTCCTTCTTGAAGGCTCTTTAACATTTCTTAAAATACTGGTTTTATGGTGATGAACTCCTTTAGCTTTTTCTTGCCTGGGAAGCTCTTTATATGTTTTTTTTCCCCTGTATTTTTCTGAAGCCAGAAACTGGGAGAGACAGTCAGACAGACTCCCGCATGCACCCTACCGGGATCCACCCAGCACGCCCACCAGGGGGCGATGCTCTGCCCCTCCGGGTCGTCGCTCTGTTGCGACCAGAGCCACTCTAGCACCTGGGGCAAAGGCCGAGGAGCCATCCGCAGCGCCCGGGCCATCTTTGCTCCAGTGGAGCCTCGGCTGCGGAGGGAAGAGAGAGACAGAGAAGAAGGAGAGGGGGAGGGGTGGAGAAGCAGATGGGACTTCTACATGCCAGGCCGATGCTCTACCACTGAGCCAACTGGCCAGGGCCTGTTTTTGATTTTAAATAATACTTTTGGGTAGAGTAATCTTGGTTGTAGGTCCTTGCTTTTCATCTCTTTGACTATTTCTTGATACTTCCTTCTGGCCTGCAAAGTTTCTGTTGAGAAACCAGTTGACAGTCTCATGGGAGATCTCTTGTAGGTAACTACTTTTCTTTTGCTGTTTTTCAGGAACTCTCTTTGTCTTTAACCTTTTACATTTTAATTATGATGTGTCTTGGGGTGGGCCTCTTTGGGTTCATTTCTTTGGACTCTATACTTCCTGGACTTGCATGTCTTTTGTTTATTTTTATTTATTATTATTTTTTATTATAAATTTTTATTATTTTTAATGGAGTGACATCAATAAATCAGGTACATATGTTGAAAGAAAACACCTTCAAGTTATCTTGTCATTCAATTATGTTGCATACCCATCACCCAAAGTCAGATTGTCCTGTGTCACCTTCTATCTGGTTTTTTTGTGCCCCACCCCTTCCCCTTCCCCTTCCCCTCCCCCTCCCCCCCCATAACCACCACACTCTTGTCCATGACTCTTAGTCTCATTTTTATGTCCCACCTATGTATGGAATCATGCAGTTCTTAGTTTTTTGATTTACTTATTTCACTCAGTATAATATTATCAAGATCCATCCATTTTGTTGTAAATGATCCGATGTCATCATTTCTTATGGCTGAGTAGTATTCCACAGTATATGTGCCACATCTTCTTTATCCAGTGATCTATTGAAGGGCTTTTTGGTTGTTTCCACGAATTAACAAACATCTCTTTGATAATTCAGAACCAAGAATAGTTCACTTGTTTGTTTCTTTATGGGTGCCATGGAGTCATCTAAACAAGAGTATAAGTGGATGTCGAACTGTCCATTCAGAGAAGCACTACCTTCCACACATTGAGCAGCATTATGTTTTTTTTTTTTTTTTAATAAATTTTTATTAATGGTAATGGGATGACATTAATAAATCAGGGTACGTATATTCAAAGAAAACATGTCTAGGTTATTTTGTCATCAAATTATGTTGCAAACCCCTCGCCCAAAGTCAGGTTGTCCTCCGTCACCCTCTATCTAGTTCTCTGTGCCCCTCCCCCTCCCCCTAACTCTCTCCCTCCCTCCCTCCCATGTCCTCCCTCCCCCCCCCCCACCCTTGGTAACCACCACACTCTTGTCCATGTCTCTTAGTCTCATTTTTATGTTCCACCAATGTATGGAATCATGTAGTTCTTGTTTTTTTCTGATTTGCTTATTTCACTCCTTATAATGTTATCAAGATCCCACCATTTTGCTGTAAATGATCTGATGTCATCATTTCTTATGGCTGAGTAGTATTCCATAGTGTATATGTGCCACATCTTCTTTATGCAGTCTTCTATTGAAGGGCTTTTTGGTTGTTTCCATGTCTTGGCCACTGTGAACAGTGCTGCAATGAACATGGGGCTACATGTGTCTTCACGTATCAATGTTTCTGAGGTTTTGGGGTATATACCCAGTAGAGGGATTGCTGGGTCATAAGGTAGTTCCATTTGCAGTTTTTTGAGGAACCACCATACTTTCCTCCATAATGGTTGTACTACTTTACAGTCCCACCAACAGTGAATGAGGGTTCCTTTTTCTCCACAGCCTCTCCAACATTTGCTATTACCCGTCTTGTTGATAATAGCTAATCTAACAGGGGTGAGGTGGTATCTCATTGTAGTTTTGATTTGCATTTCTCTAATAACTAATGAAGCTGAGCATCTTTTCATATATCTGTTGGCCATTTGTATCTCTTCCTAGGAGAAGTGTCTGTTCATGTCCTCTTCCCATTTTTTTATTGGATTGCTTGTTTGTTTGTTGTTGAGTTTTATGAGTTCTTTGTAAATTTTGGATATTAGGCCCTTATCTGAGCTGTCGTTTGAAAATATCAGTTCCCATATAGTTGGCTGTCTGTTTATTTTGATATCAGTTTCTCTTGCTGAGCAAAAACTTTTAATTCTGATGTAGTCCCATTCATTTATCTTTGCCTTCACTTCTCTTGCCATTGGAGTCAAGTTCATAAAATGTTCTTTAAAACCCAGGTCCATGATTTTAGTACCTATGTCTTCTTCTATGTACTTTATTGTTTCAGGTCTTATATTTAGGTCTTTGATCCATTTTGAATTAATTTTAGTACACGGGGACAGGCTGTAGTCGAGTTTCATTCTTTTGCATGTGGCTTTCCAGTTTTCCCAACACCATTTGTTGAAGAGGCTTTCTTTTCTCCATTGTGTGTTGTTGGCCCCTTTATCAAAGATTATTTGACCATATATATGTGGTTTTATTTCTGGGCTTTCTATTCTGTTCCATTGGTCTGAGTGTCTATTTTTCTGCCAATACCATGCTGTTTTGATTATCGTGGCCCTATAATATAGTTTAAAGTCAGGTATTGTAATGCCCCCAGCTTCATTCTTTTTCATTAGGATTGCTTTGGCTATTCGGGGTTTTTTATAGTTCCATATAAATCTGATGATTTTTTACTCCATTTCTTTAAAAAATCTCATAGGGATTTTGATGGGAATTGCATTAAATTTGTATATTGCTTTGGGTAATATGGCCATTTTGATTATATTTATTCTTCCTATCCAAGAACAAGGAATATTTTTCCATCTCATTGTATCTTTTTCGATTTCCCTTAACAATGCTTTGTAATTTTCATTATATAGGTCCTTTACGTTCTTTGTTATGTTTATTCCTAGGTATTTTATTTTTTTTGTTGCAATCGTGAAGGGGATTATTTTTTTGAGTTCGTTTTCTAATATTTCATTGTTGGCATATAGAAAGGCTATGGACTTTTGTATGTTAATTTTGTATCCTGCGACCTTACTGTATTGGTTTATTGTTTCTAATAATCTTTTTGTGGAGTCCTTCGGGTTTTCGATGTATAGGATCATATCATCAGCAAAAAGTGATAGCTTTACTTCTTCTTTTCCGATATGGATGCCTTTTATTTCTTTGTCTTGTCTGATTGCTCTGGCCAGAACTTCTAGCACCACGTTGAATAAGAGTGGAGAGAGTGGACAACCCTGTCTTGTTCCTGATTTAAGGTAGAAAGTCCTCAGTTTTATGCCGTTTAATAGGATGTTGGCTGATGGTTTATCATATATGGCCTTTATCATGTTGAGATATTTTCCTTCTATACCCATTTTGTTGAGAGTCTTAAACATAAAATTGTGTTGTCTTTTATCAAAAGCCTTTTCTGCATCTATTGATAAGATCATGTGGTTTTTGTTCTTTGTTTTGTTGATATGGTGTATTACGTTAACCGTTTTGCGTATGTTGAACCATCCTTGAGATTCTGGGATGAATCCCACTTGATCATGATGTATTATTTTTTTAATATGTTGTTGTATTCGGTTTGCCAGTATTTTGTTTAGTATTTTAGCATCTGTATTCATTAGAGATATTGGTCTGTAGTTTTCTTTCTTTGTGCCATCCTTGCCAGGTTTTGGTATGAGGGTTATGTTGGCCTCATAAAATGTGTTTGGAAGTATTGCTTCTTCTTCAATTTTTTGGAAGACTTTGAGTAGAATAGGAACCAAGTCTTCTTTGAATGTTTGATAGAATTCACTAGTATAACCGTCTGGGCCTGGACTTTTATTTTTGGGGAGGTTTTTAATAGTTTTTTCTATTTCCTCCCTGCTGATTGGTCTGTTTAGGCTTTCTGCTTCTTCATGACTCAGTCTAGGAAGGTTGTATTGTTCTAGGAATTTATCCATTTCTTCTAGACGGTTGTATTTGGTGGCATATAATTTTTCATAGTATTCTACAATAATTCTTTGTATTTCTATGATGTCTGTGGTGATCTCTCCTCTTTCATTTTGGATTTTATTTATTTGAGTCCTGTGTCTTTTTTCCTTGGTGAGTCTTGCCAAGGGTTTGTCAATTTTGTTGATCTTTTCAAAGAACCAGCTTCTTGTTTTATTGATTTTTTCTATAGTTTTTCTGTTCTCTATTTCATTTATTTCTGCTCTGATTTTTATTATCTCCTTTCTTCGGCTGGTTTTGGGTTGTCTTTGTTCTTCTTTTTCTAGTTCCTTAAGGTGTGAAGTTAAGTGGTTTACTTCGGCTCTCTCTTGTTTGTTCATATAGGCCTGAAGTGATATGAACTTTCCTCTTATTACTGCTTTTGCTGCATCCCAGAGATTCTGATATGTCGTATTTTCATTTTCATTTGTCTGTATATATCTTTTGATTTCTGCGCTTATTTCTTCTTTGACCCATTCATTTTTTAGAAGTATGTTGTTTAGTTTCCACATTTTTGTGGGTTTTCCCCCCTCTTTTTTGCAGTTGAATTCTAGTTTCAAGGCTTTATGATCAGAAAATATGCTTGGTACAATTTCAATTTTTCTAAATTTGCTGATATTGTCTTTGTGGCCCCAACATATGGTCAATTCTTGAGAATGTTCCATGTACACTAGAGAAAAATGTATACTCTGTCGCTTTGGGATGAAGTGTCCTGTAGATGTCTATCATATCCAGGTGTTCTAGTATTTTGTTTAAGGCCACTATATCTTTATTGATTCTCTGTTTGGATGACCGATCTAGAGCCGTCAGCGGTGTATTGAGGTCTCCAAGTATGATTTTATTTTTGTTAGTTTTTGTTTTAAGGTCAATAAGTAGCTGTCTTATATATTTTGGTGCTCCTTGGTTTGGTGCATATATATTAAGAATTGTTATGTCTTCTTGATTCAACTTCCCCTTAATCATTATGAAATGACCATTTTTGTCTCTGAGTACTTTTTCTGTCTTGTAGTCAGCATTATTAGATATGAGTATTGCTACACCTGCTTTTTTTTGGGTGTTGTTTGCTTGGAGTATTGTTTTCCAGCCTTTCACTTTGAATTTGTTTTTATCCTTGTTGCTTAGATGTGTTTCTTGTAGGCAGCATATAGTTGGATTTTCTTTTTTAATCCATTCTGCTACTCTGTGTCTTTTTATTGGTAAGTTTAATCCATTTACATTTAGTGTAATTATTGACACTTGTGGGTTCCCTACTGCCATTTTATAAATTGCTTTCTGTTAGTTTTGTATCTAGTTTGATTCTTCTCTTTTGTTTTTCTATCATTTGTTTTTGTTTGTTGTGTTCCATACTTCTTTCCTCTGTTGCTACCTTTTTTAAGTCAAGTGTTTTTGTGGTGGTTTTAAGGGTGGTTACCATTAAGTAATGAAAAGGGTACCTACCATATTCATTGTAGTACCCTATCTTATAAGTATTTCTGCACTTCATCATCCTTTGCTACTGTTAATCTCCATCCTCTCCCCCCTTTTTTTCCTTTGTTGTCACAGTTTAAGTTTGGTTTTATTGTGTTCTTGTTGGAGCTGTTACTTGTGGTGTTGTTTTCTTTTGTTCTTTGAATCTGGTTGGAAAACCCCCCTTAGTATTTCCTGGAGTGGGGGCTTTCTGTTGATAAATTCTCTCATCTTTTCTGTATTTGTGAATGTTTTTATATCTCCTTCATACTTGAAGGATAGCTTTGATGGGTATAGTATTCTTGGCTGAAAGTTCCTCTCTTTCAGGGCTTTAAATATTGGGGTCCACTCTCTTCTAGCTTGTAGAGTTTCTGCTGAGAAATCTGATGATAATCTAATAGGCCTTCCTTTATATGTTGTACTCTTCTTTTCCCTGGCTGCCTTGAGAATTTTTTCTTTGTCATTGTTTTGTGTCATCTTTATTATGATGTGCCTTGGAGTGGGTTTGTTGGGGTTAAGAAAACTTGGTGTTCTGTTTGCTTCTTGAATTTGAGGCTTTAGTTCCTTCCACAGGCTTGGGAAGTTCTCGTCTATTATTTGTTTGAGTATATTCTCCATTCCATTTTCTTTCTCTTCTCCCTCTGATATACCTATTATTCTTATGTTATTCTTTCTGATGGAGTCAGACAATTCCTGTCGGGCGTTCTCATTTTTTATTATTTTTGAGTCTCTTTCTTCTTCTCTCTATTGTGCCTCAAGTTGTTTGTCTTCTATTTCACTAATCCTATCTTCAATCTGGGCTGTTCTGTTAGCTAAGCTTGTTACCTCGTTTTTCAGCTCGTGAATTGAGTTTTTCATTTCTGTTTGATTTGTTTTTATAGTTTCAATTTCCTTGGTAATATATTCTTTGTGTTCATTGAGTTGTTTTCTGATCTCCCTATATTGCCTTTCTGTGTTTTCTTGTATATCTCTGAGTATTTTTAAGATTTCTATTTTAAATTCTCTGTCATTTAGCTCCAAGGCTTCCAATATGTTAAGTCTTTTCTCCATAGATTTTTCCACATCTATTTGTGTTACCTCTCTTTCTTTTGTATCCATAATATTCGATTTCCTCTTTCTTATCGGCATCTGAGGGTGGTCTTATTGATAGCACGCAGGCACACTCCCTCGCGGCTCGAATGAGCGTCGCTGCTGCGGTAGCTTCCTCCACACCCTCGTCTCTCAGATTCAAGTGATAACAGCCCTTTTGCTTTCAGTTTGTGTGGAACTCCGGAATGCTCCGAGGACAAATTTTTCTGTTTCTAGTTGATAAATTTGTTGTGATTTAGGGGAGAGCTGTCGGACGCGCTTCTCACGGCGCCATTTCCATGACGTCACTCCATTATGTTAAGATATATCTTATTTAGTTTATGAAATAGAATAGGCTCATAACTAGCTAAGCTTTAATAATATTTTTTAATTAAATATTTATAAGTGTTCTGGAAAGGACATCATTGTAAAATGAGATTAGACTCCTAAGGAATACTCTAAATTATGAGTCAGGAAACATTTTTTATAAAGAACTAATAGTAAATATATTTGGCATATAAGTTCTGTTGCAGTTACTCAGCTCTACTTTCGTACTTCAAAAGCAGGATGGACAATAAGTTAACAAATGGGTGTGGTGGTGTGCCAATAAAACTTTATTTACAAGAATAAGCAGCAACATGTTGGGCCTGGAGCCCATAGTTTGCTGACCCCATCTAGACTCTGGTGCTTGCTCCAATATGGAGTTGGATTCTTGATAGAGTTAAATTATAAAAGAGGTATTTAAATAAGACTCAGTTCACAAATGAAGATCGAAAATAGATTAAATTAAAAATTAATACCCTTCCTCATTACAGTCTTAAATCCTCACAATCTTTAATACCAAGCAATTGATAGATGACTATATTCTAGTCTCATCTCTTTTTCACCTTTCAAATTTGAATGTAATCACAATGACAAAATTCCACCAAGGGAAATAAAATTACAACTACAGTTACCCTTTAATGAGCTCCTTTTATGTGGGAGGAGTTATACTAGGAACTTACGTATATTATCTTATTTAATGCTAATAACCATCACATAAATGGAAGCATTATTATCCCTATTTTCAGATGAGAAAGCCAAGGCATAAAAAATAAAAATAACTTTTGACCAAGGTCATTTAACTTGTAATGTGGGAGCTGGGGAGGAGAGAATTCAATCTCATGTCTGACTCTATAAGCTGGTATTAGAATCATAGGATCTTATAGGAAGTATTCAATATAATTTTATTCTAAGAAAGCACGGAGAAACTGCTGATAATTTTACCTTTTTTTTTACTTTCATGGAAAATTGCTTAACCTTATTGGTGGTAAATCTCACAGATAAGTAGGCATGTTTATTATACTTATGCTTAACAATGTTAGTTGTGTAACCATTTTCATAAGTCTACACACGGTGTTTTCTTTCCACCAAATGGCACTGTCAGCTTTGAAGGATAAATCAATGGATCCATGTAATAGCAATTTGAGCCAATGTCAGCAGGAAGAATATAACTCTTTTCCTTTAGTAATATTTTTTACATGATATCCAGGATTAATATCATAGTTGTTTTAGAACTATGAAAATTGTAAGCAAGAGGTGTTTTATTTCCAGGCTATATTCTTAAATTATAGAATAATTTCAGTAAAAAGTTTATTCAAACCAGTTGTTTGTTACAAATACAAAACAACAGATTTTCAGTTTATCCTCTAGGCAGGATATAGATATAGATGTAATTTATAAAAATTTCCAGAAAATGCAGAACAAGTGGTCCTATCTGATCAACTCTGAATTATGGGTGACATACATCATTGTGAGTGGGAAATAGTTATAAACAAATTAAATATATTCTAAAATAAATGTATTGATAACAAAAATACCCCTAGCATATAGTTGATATTTTCTTTAATAATAACGTCTCAACTTTTAAAATTAAAATAATTTTATAATGCAAATTATAGAGTGTTTGTATAGAAGAAACATTATAAACTATGTCCCTCACATTACAGATAAGTAAAAACTGAGACACACAGGAGTGAAATGGTGCTCTAGTCTTTTGATGTTTTCAGAGTCTTTGTATAAAGTTACTTTATCATGTGGCATTTGAGAGATTATAATTTTCTTTCTACGTAATTAAATTTTAAGTGTGATTTTACAAATATGTTACATAATGATGCATTCTAGTGCAGTGTCATAACTTGTGCCATGTAGTAGGATGGAATCCCTTCCAGCTATCAGTTCCTAGAGAAGAGAAGTCAAACGGCATATAGAATGTGAGACTACAAAGCCTCACTTATGAATCTAGAAATATGTTATCAGAATTTTTTATTGATTTTCAACTCTCATTTTGCTTTAAATATCTCTTTTGCTACTCTACCCTAGAGAGTGTTAGATGGCAAAAGATTGTCACTCAAAGGCAGCCCTTCTTTGGGTTTCAACAATCATCCTGGTTCTGATATTTAATTTGTTTCTCTCCAAGAT
Organism: Saccopteryx bilineata; assembly: GCF_036850765.1. Lineage (NCBI taxonomy): Eukaryota > Metazoa > Chordata > Mammalia > Chiroptera > Emballonuridae > Saccopteryx > Saccopteryx bilineata. The sequence continues at coordinate 34,215,342 of NC_089502.1, forward strand.
GAAACTGCAGACTTTATCCCCTGTGCCTGTAATCTAAGAATCTGCACATATTCTCAATGATATAATCTTGAATCTTCCTAGGAAGGAATTTTAAAAAATACCCAGAGAGCTAATCATCCAATACCTTTGGTAGAAATTGTGTTCCCCCAATATTATCCCTTCCTCATGCTCCACGAAGCTGAACTTTTGGACTATGTCACTCAGATTCTCTTGACCTCTGGGTTTAAGTTAAGATCAAGAGCAATGGGAGGTACCAGTAAAAAATCAAGGCATGAGGGGCAGCGTATTCCTTCCTACGCCCCTTTGGTCCTGGGGTGGTAACACCTTCCTTAATTGCCAGTCCCTGAGGTGTTTCACTATTCCTTGTCAGTTGCCTTAACCCCCTTAAGCCTCTACATCTTCACAACGCATGTTTTCATGAAACTCTCTTCAGCTAACCCCTTAGACTGCCCTTCCTGCCAGGTTCCTGAAAAATACAGTCTTTTTTTTTGTTTTGTTTATTTGTTTATTTGTTTTTTTAGAGAAAAGGCAGGGAGAGAAAGAGAAAGAGAGATGAGATGCATCAACTAGTAGTTCTAGTAGTTGCAGCACTTTAGTTGTTCACTGATCACTTCTCATATGTGCCTTGACCGGGGGCTCCAGTAGAGCCAGTGAACCCTTGCTCCAGCCTTTGGGCTCACTTAAGTCAGCGGCCATAGGATCATATCTATAATGCCAAGCTCAAGCCGATGACACTGTGCTCAGGCTGGCAAGCCTGCCTTCAAGCTGGATGAGCCCGCACTCAAGACAAGGACCTTGGGTTTTCAAACCTGGGACCTCTATCCATTGCGCCACCACTAGTCAGGCTACAATAAAAGTTTGTTTCAAACAGGTACCAAGCAAACTTTCATGTTTATTAATATGTTACACACATTTTTTTTAAAAGAGAGAGAACATAAAAACAGTGACATAATATTTTATACGTATAGACTGGCAATACAGTAATGAAGATCATATTAAATCAGAGATGTTTTAATATCTATATACAGACTGAAGAAATGATGACAGTAAATCTCCACTGAGTTGGATAAAATGAATATAGCAACTAAAATAATAAAATCAATGTTAGCTTCTACTTACAATACACACTAATTACTCTATGGCATTTGGCAGTAGTTTGCTCTTTTCAATAGGTGAGCATTTGCCTTGGAACTTTCCTTTTTACTTGTTTGTTTAAGATGCCAACATTTCTTCGTATGGAAAAGACACATTTCAACTTAATTTTAAAATTATTTTGTCAAATCCATGAATATTTTCTGCACTTGATACTCATCATGAGGTTAAAATATATATTTTTAAATAATCTTATTAGCTATTAAGAAAATTGAATGGAAAATATAGAACAACTTTGCTAGAACGCAAAGTTTTTTTTCTGTTATTTCTAATCAGACTGACATAATTAATTTTTTAACAAACCTGGTTTGGGTAATTTATTGAAAACACTTGTAAATAGACAGTTTCCAATTAATGTAGACTGAAGACTTATTGGTTAAAATACACTTCTTGTATCGTGTTTTCATCTCCAATTATAACCATAGGAAACAATAATCCAAACATTCACAGTTTTTCGACTGAGAGACTGTGTGAAACTTGTTTGGTGACATTTGGCAAAAATGGATACTGGCTGAGGTCAAACAGCAAGTAAGGTGTAAGTGAATCTGCAGAACCTCACATTTAGATAGCAAAAGTAAAGCCAGGACTGATCGAGATCAGGAACTCTGCCAACTAAATGAAATGCAAAATCCAAGCTTTCAGGACTTGACAAAGAGACAAAGAGACAAAGGCAGGCAAAAGAAACCAGCATAGTGATGATTTGCTGGTTTTGTAACAGTGCCTCCCAACAGATCACACCAGGCAGTGATCCTTTATTCAGGCTTCTCTTTGAGTCTGCTCTCTAATCATTTACTCCAATTGTAGGAAGCATAAAAGTCACTACATCACTCCTTGGGAAGCTGGAGTAAATTATTCACATCATTAGGAGCAATTCAACGTCTGCAGAGAGGTCACTTGTCAGGTCATTCTGCCACACAATGGAAAGAATTTATTCCGCTTCTTTAATTGCTTCTTTAATTATCCTTTCTTCCTTACCTTATTGTTGAGTTTACAAAATTCTTTTTTTTTTTTTGATGTTAAAGACTAATGAAGCCCTTTCTCTTTAAGTCCGAGAAATAGATTCCGGCTTTATGTATCCTTTCCAATTATTTTTTACCTTAATTGAAGCGAGTACTGCTCTTTAAAATGTCATAATATTTCTGGATCAGTGTAAGGTATAACTTTAGTAGAGCAGAAAACCCACCAAGGAAAGAGGCATAGAAAACAAATTTTAAAGTATTGGCAGTACTTTTAAGCTCAAATATGAATACCAGCCTCTCCTACCTTCCAGCAACATATGATTACATGTCGGAGCTCCCCAGATGGACCGAATGTATGTGTAAAACTCAAACTAGTTGTACAGCATTTTTCCTTCTTTTCTGTCTTTTTTCTTTTTTTTTGGTGACAAAGACAGAGCAATACAGAGAGAGGGACAGATAGGGACAAACAGACAGAAAGGGAGAGAGATGAGAAGCATCAATTCTTCATTGTGGCACCTTAGTTGTTCATTAATTGCTTTCTCATATGTACCTTGACCAGTAGGCTACAGCAGACTGAGTGACCCCTTTCTCAAGCCAGCGACCTTGGGCTCAAGTTGGTGAGTCTTGCTCAAACCAGATGAGCCCACGCTCAAGCTGGTGACCTCGGGGTCTCGAATCTGGGTCATGCGCCTCCCAGTCTGATGCTCTATCCACTGCACCACCACCTGGTCAGGAGCATTTTTCCTTCTTTAAAATTTGTCTTGGAGCACTTAAAATAGTTATAGATATCATTTTTATAAACCGGAATGATTCAAAACATCCAGGTCTTGTTTACACTTTATTTTCTATTTTGAGTTAAATATAAATTTTTCAAAAATAAATCAATACTGGTGTTATAGAACTGTACACTTGAAAGCTATATAATTTTATGAACCAATGTCATCCCAATAAATTAAATAAAAATAAAAACTATGCTAATAATCATGGAGTTAGTAAGTACTTTTTCCACACTAAACATACTACTTACTTTGTTGTTGTTGTTGTTGTTTTGTATTTTTCTGAAGCTGGAAACGGGGAGGCAGTCAGACAGACTCCTGCATGCGCCCAACCGGGATCCACCTGGCACGTCCACCAGGGGGCGATGCTCTGCCCATCTGGGGCATTGCTTTGCTGCAACCAGAGCCATTCTAGTGCCTGAGGCAGAGGCCACAGAGCCATCCTCTGCGCCCAGGCCAACTTTGCTCTAATGGAGCCTCAGCTGTGGGAGGGGAAGAGACAGAGGAAGGAGAGGGGGAGGGGTGGAGAAGCAGATGAGCGCTTCTCCTGTGTGCCCTGGCCAGGAATCGAACCCGGGACTCCTGCACACCAGGCCTATGCTCTACCACTGAGCCAATGGGCCAGGGCCTACTACTTACTTTTGAACTGAGATTAATCTATTTTATGAAGTTGAGGAATTCTTTCATTTCTGTTTTATTAAAATATTTTTTAAAAAATAAAGAAAAGGAATCAATACTTTTATTAATATCAACCCATTTCTGTGTGTGTGTGTGTGTGTGTGTGTGTGTGTAGGAAAGAAAATTTCCTGAAGATTTGGAACAGCTCAGCTTCCAAAGAGCAATTTAGAAAATTGGGCTAATTGAATGCTTCTCAATAGTACTATAAGTTTTTCCAAATGTCTCGTAGTGCTTTATAAATCATTAGAAGTACAAATTCAGTTTCTAAAAGGGAAATTGATTCAAAATTTATAATAATGTGTATGACATCTATGAAAGGAAAACGCATTATATAATCTCAAAAACTGCATAAATATTAGTTTTTTTAAATTATTTTAAATTATCTAAAATGAAAGAACCATGCTTAGAGCTAATTTCTGTTTTTAGTTATTCCTATTAAAAGCCATTAAATTAATTATAATGCTTTTGTGCTCCATGAAAGCTAAATATTTGCTTAAACATTAACATTTACAAACTTAGGCAATAGCTTAAATCTGAGTACAGGTTACAGTTCTTTTCCCTGATCACTAAGATAGGTCATTTTAATCACTGCCCTGAAGGGGTAATAGAAATCTCATAAAATGAGTATGGGTTTTCACTAATCAACAACTCAGTCTTATTGCAAAACACTCTTATTTTGTAAAGCTACTTAATATACATTTAGGTCATTTAATGAGATTCAATTTGGTAAATTTTCAAGGTATATGCAAATTTGAGCAATTTTTTGAAATACAAAAACATGAAATTAACATATACATGATATAGGTAAGATGAATCATGAAGGTTGTCAGTTTTATTTGGTACTGTTCTCCATATTTGCTTCAGACAGCTTTTCCTTTATCATTGCTTGGGTCCTGGAAAGCTAGGGGATAAATATTCATAACATTTTAAAGTAATTGCAAGTAAAAAGTGGTTGCATTAAGAATCAATTTAAATTTCTTGTTTTTTTCCCCTCAACATTGTGAGGTCATAAGTTTCTAAAAACCTTAGAAAGTTATTATTTTACCTGTTCCATTAACTTCTTGAAAAAGCACAAAAAATGTTCTTCTTTTCTAAAATTGAATTTAAATGATCAGATATGTAAACTTTAATATGCAAATTAGTGAAACATTCCACAGATTTTTCTGCTGTCACTTTTCACTTCCTTCCACATTCCTTTATATTGTAGCTAAACCAGATATTTCATAATTTCTCAAATGTGTCTCTATACCTATATAATCCAGTTTAGGAGAAGGTGGAATGGAAAATATGTATGTTTAGTAGAGAGTCAGAGCTTTGAATCTGTGTCTTACTATTTGTGTGGGGAAAGTTTCTGTGTATGTTGGATTCCTCATTAGAAAATTAGCACTTCAGCATAGTGCTGGGTATAAAACATGTCTTCATTTAATTGTGATTGAATGAAAGATCAAATATAACACATATAATAATATTGATAAATATAAAATACCTCATCATTTATCCCTAGTCCCTCTCTGAGATCTTTTTTATGTTCCTTTTTAACCTAACAAATTCCTAACCATCCTTCAAGTCTCACATCAAATCACAGGTCTTGCCTGACCTGTGGTGGCACAGTGGATAAAGTGATGACCTGGAACGCTGAGGTCATCCCGTTCGAAACTCTAGACTTGCCTGGTCAAGGCACATATGGGAGGTGATGCTTCTTGCTCCCATCTCCTTCTCTTTCTCCTTCCCCCTGCCTCTCAAAAATTAATAAAGAAAAAAAAATGACAAGTCTTTGGAGATGGATTCTCCAGCCCCTTAAGACAGAACTAATGGTTCTATCTCTGCACTCTCATAATATCTCATAAACTAACTTTTAAAGCATTGTGTAAAGTAAAATCACTGCCCCTAAAGGGCTTCTTATTTAGTTGGGGAAATCAGCAAATCAATAATTTGTTGTCATCTAGTTGGGGAAATTGACAAATCAATAATGACAACACATTATCAACTTGTTGATGTTCCCAACTAGATATAGAAAGCCTCTTAAGGGCAGTGATTCCACCTTACTGGATTTGGTGTCCCTATTTTTAAGACCCAGATACTTAAAAATAGGTGTAATAGAGTAAATACGTGTTTGATGAAAGAAAGATGAAGAAGAGACCGAGTGTGCCAGAGTTTTTACTAGAATGTAGAATTTGACTAAACTTTTTAATTCACATATTTATCTTCCTATTAAACTATAAAATTTTTAAAGGAATTCCGTCTCCCTTTTATTTGCTGTGCCAACACAGTGCCTGGCTCAATAAATGTCTGTCTGTTGAATTAATGTAGGCGAAATCTGTCTTTAGAGCTCTCACCCATTCTTTTCCTTTGAGTAACTCTCCTCCCCCACTTCACAGAATCCTTACAATATCTGACTTCCCATGTTCACTCTCAGTTTCTGCTTTCTTTTGCAAAGTACCAAACTATAAGGTTGAATTAGATAAACTCATCTGTGCTAATGTGTTATTAGCAAACTCTTTGCTACCCTCCCAACATTGTAAATGTCCTGGCAAATAATGATTTATCAGGCTTCTTAACAGCCTGTTTGAGAAGAAGGGGAAAGGGAGATTTGGATGCATAATCCTTCAAATATCTTTCAAATTATATTGTATATAGTGACCACCCAGTGTGTTAGTTGGTGTGACAAGTTAGATACAGCTCATCAAGCTGTGAAATTCCTCAGTTTTAAACTTGTCCTTTTAAAAGTGAAGAATTAAACTCACAAAGTCTAATTCCCTGCTTTCAGTTTCAGAATGCTCAATGACCTCCTATGGAGCTGTAAAAAAGTAAAAAAAAAAGTCCTGCATTTATCTCTCTTCCAAATTACTTTAAATGACTCCCACCTTGATTTACCCAGAAATCAAGAAGAGAGCATTTTCCATGTTAATTTTAATATGAAGAAATGTGGGTTCTAGGTGGGTATTCACCTAACAGGTAATATACTAGAATTATCTCTGTCTCATCAGTCTATCAAGCACAAACAATGCTAAATTAATATGAATGCCTAAGATTCTTTGGCATTTTCTTAAGCCATGTGGGTCTTTGATGGGGTGGATTAAGTATCCCAGCATGTGTCTTCTTCTTTTTAAAGCTTTTAATTACCCAAATTAAGGCCTTCTCAACCATCCAACAATGGTCAAGGAAGGAATAAAACATTTCTCTCATGATTACAATTTAAATTTCTTGAAGAAAAGCCTTTTCTGTTAAGAAAACATTAAACAATGTTAATGGTGTTATGTTGATAAATTGGTGTATTGGGTTATATAAGGGCAAAAGTTATAGTCTAAGAATTCTAAATTAAAATTAAGTTAGAGAAAGGAATTTTAGTAAAATGTTTCTTTTACTTTATCCTGATACTTGTTTTATCTCCCTTCAGACATCTGTTTTCAGAGACTGTTGTCTTTACTCAATATCCCGTTCTTTCAATTAGGGAGACAGATAAGCAGTTGTCTTGAGAATATAAGGTCACTGGCATTCCATAAATGAATTCCAGTGGCTTCTACAGAAACAAGTGGTGAGTGTTCTCTGTCACTTGCAAACTATAAATTAATTAAGCTGACAACATCTTCTTCTTTATGTTATAGTTTCAGAGGGACTTTTGAAATACTATTTGTTGCATTTTCTGACTATAAAAGTAACATATGGTCGTTGTGGAAAATTGATAGTACAGAAAACTAACTGAAGAATAAAAATCTCAATATCTAGAAATAATAGCTACTAGCATTTTGATGTACTGATTTATAGTTTTTAATGTGTGTAAAATATATATATATTAATTGAGATTATATATAGCTATATCTTGGCTTTTCAAAGTGTTTTTCATCTGAAACAGTTTCAAGTACCATTAAGTATTTGAAAACACCATTTTAAAGTGTTATATAACATTTTGTTACATAACTATACCACAGATTGTTTATTAAAAAATAACATGCTTTTATTGTTGGAAATTCAGTTTGATTCCAATTTTTCCATCTTAAAATAATTCTGTACTTAAACTTGTCTGAATTTCTGATTGCTTTATTATAGTAGAATTTGACAAAGGAACTAACTGTATCTAAGTGTGATTTTTAAAATAATAATTTAGAATAACAATTCCTAAATTATTTTAAAGAAAGTTTGTATCAATTTATCCACCCATTCTCAGTGTTTGAGTGTGCTTATTTCACTGAACTGTCTCCCAAATAATCATTTAAACCTGCTTAACTTGATTGACAAAAATGGTGTGTATAAATGCTATTTTAAAATATGGAACATTTAAAAAATGCATTCTTTATGTTCTTGAAATTGTTCCATGTGTATTTACCTCTATTTTTGTTTTTTTAATTTTCCTTCTTGATATTTATGAGCTTTTAAATATCTAAGATCTATTATCCTTTTTAAATTTTGTTGCAAATATTTTCCCCAGCTTGTGGCTTCTTTTAAGTTCCCTTATTAAGTAACAATGGATTTTAAGCTTCAAATTTTAAAACTTTTGTATAATCCAAATCTTCCGTTGCTTATATGCTTAAAACTCCTTCTTATTCACTAGAGTGGGGTTTTTTTTTTTTTTTTTTTTGCTAATTTTAACTATTCAGGCTTATAATTTTGAACACAATAGGTTTGTTCTACACAACTGCAAATATAACTATAGCTGCACTTTGTTCATTTTAAGTATTTCACAGACAGATTTAAAAGTGTGAGTTATAAAAGTAGGAGCAGCTATAATTCCTCTTAAACAGGACTGTGAGTGGAGAAATGATTTTTAAGAAGTCTTTTGAAGAAAGACTTGAAATGTTGACATTTCAGGGAACAATGGCATTGATTAACTGTTTTACATTATTCAATTCACATTGTATAAGAGGTCTGTAACTCAATGGAACACAACACTCACACTGAAGAATCCTCATCAATTTTCGCTTTGAAGGTAATCTGATCATAACTTTATTTCAGAATAGTTTAAGCTTAAACAGTGTTTCTCAAAGGGTGGTCTTTGGACTCCTGCATCTTAATGACTTAGATTACTTGTTAAAATGGAGGTTCTTGCATCCTCCCACACACATACAATAAATCAAATTGCTTGGAGTTGAGTTCTCAGAATCTACATTTTAATAAGCATTGCAAGTAATTCTGGTAAACTTAAAGTTTGAGAATCTCAGGCTAGGGAAAAACATTAGTTTAAGAAACAGACCCATGGAAGCAAAGAATAGAAAAAACCATGTGAGTACTTGTGGAAAATAGTATATCAATCAATAGGCAGAAGAAGGCCCTGGCCGGTTGGCTCAGCGGTAGAGCATCGGCCTAGCGTGCGGAGGACCCGGGTTCGAATCCCGGCCAGGGCACATAGGAGAAGCGCCCATTTGCTTCTCCACCCCTCCGCCGCGCCTTCCTCTCTGTCTCTCTCTTCCCCTCCCGCAGCCAAGGCTCCATTGGAGCAAAAGATGGCCCGGGCGCTGGGGATGGCTCTGTGGCCTCTGCCCCAGGCGCTAGAGTGGCTCTGGTCGCAATATGGCGACACCGAGGAGGGTCGCAACATGGCGACGCCCAGGATGGGCAGAGCATCGCCCCCTGGTGGGCAGAGCGTCGCCCCCTGGTGGGCGTGCCGGGTGGATCCCGGTCGGGCGCATGCGGGAGTCTGTCTGACTGTCTCTCCCTGTTTCCAGCTTCAGAAAAATGAAAAAAAAAAATAGGCAGAAGAAACAGAATGCAAAAGAGTATAAGTGGAAGAACATTGGTCTATGAACTAGAAAAAAGAGCTCTTCTACTTAATATTCTCTTGCCTAGGGAGAGTCACAACTCTTTAGGCTTCTGATCCTTAAAATGAGAATAAGAAATACATGTACTTGGAATATGACATCAGAGTAATGGCAGCATGAGAGATACTCTTGATCTATCCCCTTGAAATTTTAATAAATTGAACAACTATAACACAGAGAAGAAACACCAGCTGGGCTCATAGGAGTGCCTGAAAGATCCACACACCGAATGGACTAAACGTGGGATGGGGTTGAAAAGGGGGTTGGAAGATAAAATATATTTGCAGTGGGTTTCAGAGAAGAGAGAAGACAAACCTGAAGTAACTGGGTATTTTTTCTCTGCTGGACTATGAAGAGGAGGGTAGCTTGGGCTCTGGATTTTGTCTGAGAAGTAGGATGAGGGAATCTCAGAGTGACTAGATCTCCTTCTGCCAGGAGGAGTGGTGAGACAGAAGGGGAGATAAGCCAAAGCAGCCAGAGCATGGGGTCATAGCCAGTGTTCTCGTACACTGCCTGCAGCTTGCACTTGGCAGACACAGAAAAAGCTAAAGTGCACCTTGCCCCCCAAGCCTCCTAGATCCTGTCTCCCTCATCTTGTGGTGTGGAGAGTGGCAGAAACAAAACCCACAGCTAACTCTCCAGAGCCACTCTCTCCTCTGAAGAACAGAAGTCCTCTATGTCCAGTCGCCAGGTCTGTTGAAACATGTGAAGGAGTGCCTGGAAGCCTGAGATACCCATTGCGAGAGCCTTAAAGCTGGAAAGCTGAAGCCATGAAGCAAAGCCCTAAATGCTCTCACAACATGCCCTACTCACCAACCTGACTGAGGCTCCGCCTACATAATTGTGACAGCAATATCTCAGTGGTGGACAGCCCAGGAACTTCACAGAGCTAAAAGTTGTAATACAGCGACACTACTGAAAGAAATCTCTCTAAACTGAAATTTATTTTTCCTTCATTTTCTCTTTTTTCTTCTTATTCCTTTTATCTTTTTCTCTTTTGAATTTAATCTTCTTTAAATATTATATTTTTTATTCTTATATTTTGTGGTGTTGGTTTTTGATTTTTTTGTTTGCTTCTGATCTTTTTTTACTATGGTTTTACATCTTGTCATTATTTTAAAATTTTATGTATTTTTTATTTTAATTTTTTATTTTCTTTATTTTATTCATTTTAATTTATTGTATTTCTATAGATTCTAGTTTTGCCCCGAATGCATCCTCCTCAGCTATATTCTCCTCAACATCCCCCTTGCTTCCTCCCCATTGCGCCTTCCCCACTTCCCTTCAAGTTTATCCCATCGTATGATCCCTTCCCTCTGTCCTCTTTTCCTCTGGTCCCTTTAATCTCTCCTCTGTCTCAATTCCGTTCCTCAGTTCATATTGTTCATTGGATTCCTCAAATGAGTGAGGTCATATGATATTTTTCTTTTTCTGCCTGGCTTATTTCACTTAACATAATAGTTTCCATGTCCATCCATGTTGTCGCAAAAGGTAAGATTCCCTTCTTTTCCATGGCCCCATAGTATTCTAAAATAAGGTATATATATACCATGCTTTTTAATCCACTCGTTCACTGACAGACACTTGGGCTGTTTCCAGATCTTGGCTATTGTAAACAATGCTGCCATAAACATGGGGGTGCATTTCTTCTTTTGAATCAGTGATATGGTGTTCTTGAGTTATATTCCTAAAAGTGGTATAGCTGGGTCAGAAGGCAGTTTCATTTAAAATTTTTTGAGGAATCTCTATACTGCTTTCCACAGTGGCTGCACCAGTCTGCATTCCCATCAGCAGTGCAGGAGAGTTCCCGTTTCTCCACATCCTCACCAGCACTTATTATGTGTTGTTTGGTTAATGAGCGGTATTCTGACTTGTGTGAGGTGATATGTCATTGTGGTTTTAATTTGCATTTCTCTAATGATTAGTGATGATGAACATTTTTTCATCTGCCTATTGGCCATCTGTATGTCCACTTTGGAAAAGTGTCTCTTCATTTCTTCTGTCCATTTTTTGATTGGATTGTTTAACTTCCTGGTATTGAGTTTTACAAGTTCTTTATAAATTTTGGTTATTAACCCCTTATCAGACGTATTGTCAAATATGTTCTCCCATTGTGTGGTTTGTCTTTTTATTTTGTTCACATTGTCTTTATCTGTGCAAAACTTTTTAGTTCGATATAGTCCCATTTGTTTATCCTGTCTTTTATTTCATTTGCCCATAGAGATAAATCAGCAAATATAGTGCTGCAAGAGATGTTGAAGAGCCTACTGCCTATGTTTTCTTCTAAGATACTTATGATTTCATGACTTACATTTAAGTCTTTTATCCATTTTGAGTTTATTTTTGTGAATAACGTAAGTTGGTGGTCTAGTTCCATTTTTTTTTCAGGTAGCTTTCCAATTTTCCCAACACCATTTTTTGAAGAGGATGTCTTTACTCCATTGTGTGCTCTTACCTTCTTTGTCAAATATCAATTGTCCATAAACGTGTGGGTTTATTTCTGGGTTCTCAGTTCTGTTCCATTGATCTATATGCCTGTTCTTATACCAGTACCAAGCTGTTTTGAGTACAATGGTCTTGTAGTGTAACTTGACTTCTGGAAGTGTGATACCACCCATTTTATTCTTCTTTTTCAAGATTGCTGAGGCTATTTGAGTTCTTTTTTGGTTCCATATACATTTTTGGAATATGTTTTCTATACCTTTGAAGTATGTCATTGGTAGTTTACTTGGTATTGCATTGAATGTATAAATTGCTTAGGGTAATATAGACATTTTAATGATGTTTATTCTTCCTATCCATGAAAATGATATATGTTTCCACTTGTTTGTATCTTCCTTGATTTCTTTTATCAATATTTTATAATTTTTCGAGTACAAGTCTTCAACCTCCTTGGTTAAATTTACTCCTAGGTACTTTATTTTTTTTTATTGCAATAGTGAAGGGGATTGTTTCCTTAATTTCTCTTTCTGACAGTTCATTGTTGGTGTATAAAAATGTCTCTGATTTTTGAGTATTTTATATCCTGCCACCTTGCTTAATTCTTTTATCAGGTCCATTAGTTTTTTTGACTGAGACTATAGTGTTTTCTATATATAGTATCATATCATCTGCAAATAATGATAATTTTGCTTCTTCTTTTAGAATTTGGATGCCTTTTATCTCTTTTTCTTGTTTGATTGCTATGGCTAGGACTTCCAGAACTATGTTGAATAAGAGTGGTGAAAGGGGGCACCCCTGCTTTGTTACTGATCTTAAGGGAATTGTTTTTAATTTTTGCCCTTTGAGTATGATGTTGGCTGTGGATTTGTCATAGATGGCCTTTATCATGTTGAAGTATGTTCCATGTATTCCCACTTTGCTGAAAGTTTTGTTCATGAATGGGTGCTGGATTTTATCAAATGCTTTTTCTGCATCTATTGAAATTATCATATGGTTTTTCTCCTTCTTTTTGTTTATGTGATGAATCACATTGATTGATTTATGAATACTGTACCAGCCTTGCCTCCTAAGAATAAATCCCACTTGATCATGGTGTATAATTTTTTTCATATATTGTTGGATCCAGTTTGCTAATATTTTGTTGAGGATTTTAGCATCTATATTCATCAGAGATATTGGCCTATAATTTTCTTTCTTTGTGTTGTGTTTTCCTAGTTTTGGAATCAGAATTATGCTCGCCTCATAAAAGGAGCTTGGAAGTCTTCCTTCCTCTTGAATTTTTTGAAATAGTTTGAGAAGGATAGGAGTTAGTTCTTCTTTGAATATTTGGTAGAATTCAGTTGTGAAGCCATCAGGCCCTGGACTTTTCTTGGGAGTTCTTTGATAACTGTTTCAATCTCATTTCGTGTAATCAGTCTGTTTAGGTTTTTTGATTCTTCCAAATTGATTTTTGGAAGATTGTATGTTTCAAGGAATTTGTCCATTTCATCTAGGTGGTCTAGGTTTTTGGCATACAGTTCTTCATAGTATGTTCTTACAATATTTTGTACTTCTGTTGAGTCAGTTGTTATTTCTCCACTCTCGTTTCTAATTTATTTGTTTGAGTCATCTCTCTTTTTTTCTTGGAGGGTCTAGTTAAAGGTTGATCAATCTTGTTTACGTTTTGAAAGAACCAGCTCCTAGTTTTATATATTTTCTGTATTGTTTCTTTAGCCTCTATGTCATTTATTTCTGCTCTGATCTTTATTATTTCCTTCCTTCTACTACATTTGGGCTTTACTTGCCATTCTTTTTCTAGTTCTTTTAGATGCAGGGTTATGTTGTTTATTTGAGCTTTTTCTATCTTCTTAAAGTATGCCTGTAGTGCTATGAACTTCCCTCTCAGTACTGCTTTTGCTGTGTCTCATAAATTTTGAGTTGTTGTATGCTCATTGTCATTCGTTTCTAGGAATTTCTCTTATTTCTTCTTTGATCTCATTCTTAATCCATTTGTTACTTAACAACCTGCTATTTAGTTTCCATGTGTTCAAGAATTTTTGAGCTTTTCTGTTGTGGTTCATTTCTAGTTTCATGCTGTTGCAATCAGAGAAAGTGCTTGATATGATTTCAATCTTCTTAAATTCGTTGAGACCAATTTTGTACCATAACATGTGATCTATCCTAGAGAATGTACCATGATCACTTGAAAAGAATGTATATTCTGCTGTATATATACTTCAAGGATATAGATCACATATTCCAAAAATTTATATGGAACCGAAAAAAGAACATGAATAGCCTCAGCAATCTTAAAAAAGAAGAATAAAATGAGAGGTATCACACTTCTTGATATCAAGTTATACTACAAAGCCATTGTACTCAGAACATCCTGGTACTGGCATAAGAACAGGCATATAGATCAATGGAACAGAACAGAGAACCCAGAAATAAACCCACAGCTCTATGGACAACTGATATTTGACAGTGGAGGTAAGGAAATACAATGGAGTAAAGACAGCCTCTTTAACAAATGGTGTTTGGAAAATTGGTTCTGAAGATATCTATTAAATAGAGTTCATCTAGTGTGTCCAATAAGTCTGCTGTTTCTTTGTTAAATTTCTTTCTTGAGGATCTATCTAGTGATGTTAGTGGTGTATTGAAATCCCCTACTCTTATAGTATTGCTGTAGATCTCGCCCTTTAAATCCATCAAAGTCTGCTTTATATATTTAGGTCCTCCTATATTAGGTGCATAGATATTTATAATAGTTATATCCTCCTGTTGGATTACTCCCTTTATCATTATGTAGTGGCCTTCTTTATCTCTTACTATATCCTTTGTTTTAAAGTCTAATATGCCTAATATAAGTATTGCTACCCCAGCTTTATTTTTCATTTCCATTTGCATGAAATGTTTTTTTCCATCTTTTACCTTCAATCTATGTGTCTTTTGTTCTAAGGTGTGTCTCTTGTAGACAGCATATACATGGGTCCTGTTTTCTTATCCATGCAGCTACCCTATGTCTTTTGACTGTATCATTTAATCCATTTACATTCATGGTTATTATTGATATGTAGTTGTTTATTGCCATTTTATTCTTTAAAGCTGTATTTCTCTTTTTCTATATTCTTTTCCCACTTTAATCTGTTTATACCATGCCCCTTAACATTTCCTGCAGCATTGGTTTGGTTGTAATGAATTCCTTGAGTTTTTTTTTTTTTTTTTTTTTTTTTTGTCTGGGAAGCTTTTTATTACTCCTTCGATTTTAAATGATAGCCTTACTGGATAAAGTAGTCTTGGTTGTAGGTTCTTGTTCTGCATTACTTTGAATATTTCTTGCCATTCCCTTCTGGCCTCAAGTGTTTCTGTTGAGAAGTCAGATGTCATTCTTATGGGGGCTCCTTTGTAGGTGATAGCTTTTTTTCCTCTTGCAGCTTTTAATATTTTCTCTATATCACTTAGCTTTGGTATTTTATTTATTATGTGTCTTGGTGTAGGTTTCTTTGAGTTTCTCTTTAATGGAGTCCTCTGTGCTTCTTGAACTTGTGAGAGTTTCTCCTGCATTAATTTAGGGAAGTTTTCAGCTATGATATGATTGAACAAAGTCTCTATCCCTTGTTCTTTTTCTTCTTCAGGAACCCCTATGATGCGGATGTTATTTCTCTTTATGTTGTCACAGAGCTCTCTAAGAGTTTCCTCTGACTTTTTGAGTCTCTTTTCTCTTTTCTTCTCTGCTTTCATGCCTTCATTCCAGTTGTCCTTCAACTCACTGATTCGATCCTCAGCTCTATCTATCCTGTTTTTAATTCCTTCCATTGTAGTCTTTATTTCTGATATTGTATTTGTCGTCTCCAACTGATTCTTTTTATACTTGCTATTTCTTTATTTAGGTGTTCATAATGACCATCCATTGTTGTTCTAAGATCCCTAAGCATCCTTACAATCATTATTTTGAACTCCGCATCTGGAAGTTTGATTATTTCCAGTTCACTTAATTCATCTCCTGAAGGATTCTCTTGTGGTTTCATTTGGATTGCACTTTCTTGTCTTCTCATTTTTGGTGTTTTGTTTGTAGAGTTGTTTGAGTTTAGGCTTGGTGTTGTCTGCCTCCAGTTTTCAGTTGTGTTACTTCTACGTCTTTTTGGGTTGGTATCAGCTATTATTTGTAATCCACTTTTGGATTTGGGCAGCTTTGAAGTCTTGATTTGTTTGTTTTCTTAACAGGTAATAGTCTTGTTTACTGATCTCAGCAGGGGGCTTCCTTGAAACTGTATCCAGGAATGCGATGGGTGTAACCTGAGACTCTGAAGGCCTCTTCCACCAACTAATCTCTCTGAGGGCAGGGTGTTTTCTCTGCTTCAGTAGGGGGAGGTGTATCTCAGATCTCCATGGAGACCTGAGTTACTGCCCCTCCTCCCCACTTGTTTTCAGCTGTGTGTTTTTGTGCAGATTGGAGCTGGAGAGATGTCTGGAGATCTCTGATCCGGAAGCAGTTCAGTACTGTTTTGTGGAAGGATCAGTCCCTCTCCCAGCTATGGCCACGTCCAGCATAGATGATTCAGCTTTTCTAGGTCATCTCCTGCATTTCTTAGCCCCTTACAGTCTGTCCCTCTCTCTCTCCTTTTCACTTGGGAGATAAGCTAGTCTTTTCAACACAACTTGCTGCTTGGTCGCCAGGCAAGTGGCTGTGAGCAGTAGTTTCTGCTCTTTTCCCTGGAGTGAGATCTCCTCTGGGCTCTCAGCCTCACCCTCCCCCCGTTCCTGGAAGCAGGGGAGATTCAGGCACTTCCTACCAGGTTTGTTGTGGCTTCTTCTTTGCTCCTTGGTTTTTGAGAGCTGTTCTTGTAGTCCAGAGTTGGTTTTTCATTCTGATTTTTTCTAAATTGATTTGTATTCCAGTTTGGTGGTGAGAGCTGGCCATTTGTGCATCTGCCTACTCTGCTACCGTCTTCACGTCTTCATTGATTGCTTTCTCAAATGTGCCTTGACTGCGGGCCTTCAGCAGAAAGAAGTAACCCCTTGCTTAAGCCAGCGACCTTGGGTCCAAGCTGTTGAGCTTTGCTCAAGCCAGATGAGCCCGTGCTAACGCTGATGACCTTGTGGTCTCAAACCTTGGTCCTCCGCATCCCAGTCTGAAGCTCTATGCACTGTGCCAATGCTTGTTCAGTCATAAGGTTATTATTGATATATAGTTTTTCATTGTCATTTTATTCTTTAATCTACATTCCTCTTTTACTATATATTTTTCCCTTTTGTTCTGTTTACAACAGGCCCCTTATCATTTCTTGCAGCATTGGTTTTGCTGTAATAAATTCTTTGATCTTTTTTTGTTTGTCTGGGAAGGTTTTTATTTCTCCTTCAATTTTAAATGATAGCCTTGCTGGATAAAGAAGTCTTGATTGAAGTCTCTTGTACATTAGTTTGAATATTTCTTGTGATTCTCTTCTGGCCTCAAGTGTTTCTGTTGAGAAGTCGAATGTCATCCTTATGATGGCTCCTTTGTAGGTGATTGACTTTTTTTTTTCTTGCAGCTGTTAGTATTTTCTTTATCTCTTAGCTTTGGTATTTTAACTATTATGTGTCTTGTAGGTTTTTTTTTTTTGGTTTCCCTTTAATGGGATTCTCTGTGCTTCTTGGACTTGTATGAATTTTTTCTGCATTAATTTATGAAAGTTTTCAGCTATGATTTCTTCAAACAGGCTCTCTATCCCTTGTTCTTTCTCTTCTTCTTCTGGAACTCCTATGATGCAGATTTTGTTTCTCTTTATGTTGTCACAGAGATCTCTTAGAATTTCCTCAGACATTTTTAGCCTCTTTTCTCTTTGCTGCTCCACTTCTAAGCTTCCATTTTTTCCTGTCTTCTAAATCGCTGATTCTATCTTCTGCTTCATCCATCCTGCTTTTAATTCCTTCTATTGTAGTTTTCATTTCTGATATTGTATTTGTCATTTCTGACTGGTTCTTCTTTATTATTTCAATTTCCTTTTTAATGCTTGTTATCTCTTTATTTATGTGCTCATTGTGTCCATCCATTGTTGCTATAAGGTCTTTGAGCATTCTAATAATCATTATTTTAAACTCAGCATCCCGTAGTTTGGTTATTTTCACCTCACTCAGTTGTTTTCCTAGGGATATTTCTTTTTTTCTTTCTTTTTTTTTGTATTTTTCTGAAGCTGGAAACAGGGAGGCAGTCAGACAGACTCCCACATGCACCCGACTGAGATCCACCCGGCACGCCCATCTAGGGCGTTGCTCTGTTGTGACCAGAGCCACTCTAGCGCCTGAGGCAAAGGCCATAGAGCCATCCCCAGCGCCTGGGCCATCTCCGCTCCAATGCCGCCTCAGCTGTGGGAGGGGAAGCAAGAGACAGAGAGGAACGAGAGGGAGAGGGGTGGAGAAGCAGATGGGCGCTTCTCCTGTGTGCCCTGGCCAGGAATCGAACCCAGGACTTCCACACGCCAGGCCGATGCTCTACCACTTCCTAAGGATATTTCTTATTGATTCATTTGGATTGCATTTGTTTGTATTCCCATTTTTTCTGTGTGTACACTTCTTGTTTGGGTGTGTTGTTTGTGAAGCTAGCTAAGTCTAGGGTTGGTATTGTCTGCCTCCAATTTTCATTTGTGTTATGTCTAGGTTTTCTTCAGTTGGCATCAGCTGTTGTTTGTAATCTGCATTGAACTACTTATCTACTATCACTGTTCTTTGTGCTGTTTCTGTCAGCATTTTCTATGTCTTAGCTGGGTCAGATGTGAGGAGCCCTTTCTTAAGCTTTTACTCTAACAAAGGTTGTTAGGTCCAGAATTGGTGCTTTACATATCTGGCCATTAAATGTGCCTGCCTTAGATCTCCTTGTCTGAAACCCAGCACAGATCAGTGGGGTCACTGCCTATGACTGGTTCTTATGAACCTTTTTGGATCTACATGTGATCCAAATCTTGTGGCTGCCTCTGCTGGGCCCAGGTGCCATTATAAAATTCAGCCATACTCCTAGGTTTGCTTTTATATACTAGTGGCCTGGAGGAAGTTCCTTTAAAATTAAAGTTCCCCTGAGATCCACTTTCTGTTGCCTCTTATTGCTGGCTACTTGTTGGGCTCAGTGCTTTAATTCAGTGTTTAGGTTTGGTATTGGGTGTGGCTTGCCCCTTAGTCTTGGGTGTCATTCTACCTAGACATTTTATTTATTTTATATTATTTTGTTTTTTTCTTCTTTTTCAGCACTCAGTAGGGTGTAGTCATAGGGATCCAGTGGGTATGGCCCCTGTGCTCCCATTGTGTGGTTTGTCTACCCACCCACCATGCTATTGCTGCCTGGGGCATTTGGGCTCAGCTGCTGCTGGTGCCAGCTTGCCTCCATTGCAGCGGTGGCCTCAGCTGCCCCAGGTGGGCTTGCGTGCACCTGCTTGGACTGTTTTCAAGGCTGCCTCAGTCACTGCTGCCACTGAGGTTGGGCCTGCACCATGAGCTGGTTAGCACATGGGCTTGGGCCTCTGCAGCACCTGCCACAGCTTTCGCCTCTGTGGGGGGGCCTGGGTATGCCTGCTCGAACTGCTTTGGAGCCTGCCTTGACCTCTGCTGCTGCCACTGCAGCTTATGCCTTCACTGGTGGGCATGCGTGCACACACACGAACCCCCTTCACTGTTGCTAAGGCCTCCACCCTCACCAGTGTTGAGTCTGTGCCACAGGCAGGACTGTGTGCGAGTCCAGACCTCTGCAGCAGTGGCCACGGTTTCTGCCTTCACAGGCTGGCCATGCATGCTCACTTGAACTGCCCTGGCCTCTGCTGCCACTCCCTGTTGCCTCTGGCCTGCTTGCCCCCAGCGAGCACTCAGCAGCACGGGGGGTGGTGTAGCTTACACCTCTGCACTCACTATTTGTGTCCCTAACATGCTGCCTGCCTTTAAGCACCTCTTTGATCTAACTGGGGCAGAAGAGCCTCCGGTGGACACGGTAATTTCTTCCCTTTGCTGGTGATGCTGTTCCCAGGAATAATGTTCAGTTTAGATTTATGGTGTGACTCAGCCCAAGAGTTAGGGTGTCCATCCCTCAACATGTCTCCCCCTGTGCTTCTGAGACCATACTCTCCCCTGGCAACTGCAGTCCTCCCAGTGCGCCTCGTTCCTGGAGCTCTGGTGAAGTGGCTGCAAGTGAAGATCACTGTGCAGTCCCTTTAATATGGATTCTGGGTTGGAGAGTTCTGCCTCCTTCTCTCAAAGAGTATCTAGGCTCTTTTCTCCACCAAATATAGTCTGTAAGCCCCTTCCAGTCTCCAGGGCTCTAGGTTGGGATTCCGGTTTTGGAGCTGAGAACCCACAACTTTCCAGGCAACCTTCTCCCTTTGTGAGAGTCCCTCCCAGCAGCCACTTGCTCCTGGGAGTGGGGCAGCCCTTTCTGTTTCTCTACCTTTTCTACCAGTCTCAGTGTGGCTTTTCTGGTGGTCCTCAGCTATAGAATCTTCTTAATGTAGTCCAAAGTTGGTCTTTCAAGATGAGTGTTCTCAGAATTAAGTTTTAATCTACCTTGGTTCTGGAAAGTGGGAGTTGGAGTGTCCACATACTCTGTGGCCATCTTGTCTTTATTTTTTTTTTTATTTCTTTAGTTGTTCTTTTGTTAAGTTTCTTAACAATAGCACTCTCAAATGCCATCAAAGAAGAAGAAACCAAATACCATGGATATACAAAACAGAGTCATGGTTCAGAAAGAAAATGAAAAATTTCCAAAAAAAAAAAAAAAGTCAATCACATGGAGCCCTTGGTGATAAATTATAGAGAATTCAAAATTGAAGTTATGAAAATATTCAACCATATGCGAGAAGGCCCCAATAGGCAACTTAATGAGCTCAGAAAACAAATTATGAATAAAAGAAATAATTCACCAAGGAGACTGAAACTCTAAAAATAGAAATGAAGAATTCAATACATGAATTGAAGACTGAGGTAGCAAGTTTAGCTTACTGAACAAGCCAGATAGAGGAATGACTCAGTGACATTGAAGACAGACCACTATAGATACTACAGAGAAAAGAGGAGTTAGACTCACTAATTAAAAATCAAAGAGATCCTGACTAGTCGTTGGCACAGTGGATAGAGCGTCAGATGGAGATGTAGATGATGTAGGTTCAAAACCCCGAGGTCGCTGGCTTTAGTGAGAGCTCATCTGGTTTGAGCAAGGCTCACCAGCTTGAGCTTAAGTTTGCCAGTTTGAGCAAGGGGTCACTCTATCTACTGGAGTCCCCCTGTCAAAGTACATATGAGAAAACAATCAATGAACAACTAAGGTGCCACAAGAAAGAATCTATACTTCTCCTCTGTCTCCATTTCTGTCAATCTTTCTCTAACTGTCCCGCTCTGTCTCTGTCATAAAAAAATCTGAGAGCGCTTTACAAGAATTGTCTGACTCCTTCAGAAAAAGCAATACAGTAATAATGGGTATATCAGGAGAAGAAGAGAGAGAAGAAGAAGAAGAGAGAAGAATATCAGAGCCTTTTCAAACAAATAATTGATGAGACATTCCTAAGCCTATGGAAAGAGAGCCTTGAATCCAAGAAGCAAACAACATGCTGAGTTACTGCTATCCAAACAAACCTACTCCAAAGAGGCACATCATAATAAAATTGTCACAAATTAATGACAAAGATAGACTCCTCAAGGCAGATAAAGAAAAGAAGAACATATATAAAGGAAGGCACATTAATTAATCATCAGACTTCTCAGCAGAAAATCTACAAGCCAGAAAAGAGTGGACCCATTTATACTGAAAGAAAATTACCAGCCAAGAAGACTGTCCATTGAAGTTATCCTTCAACTATAAAAGAGAAACAAAAGCTTTTATATGCAGACAGAAGCTGAGGGAATTTATCACCAGAAAACTCTCACTAAAAGAAATTCTCAAGGGGTTTATTCAACCAGATACAAAGAACAGAACAAATCAAAACTACAAGATAAAGCTCCAACAGGGTAACAATAAAAAAGGTAATCTGTGACAAAAATCATGTAAAAAGGTAGAAGATAAAGATCTGCGGTAGCACAAGAGGATGGAGTGCAGAGCCACTCATATGACAAAGAACTCTTGTGCATATGAACATTTTTTTCTTAATAACCAATTGGTAATGACCCATAAAAAAGCCACCACTGAGACATACAGCTTAAAAAAAAGAAGAAACAAGGGAAAGAAATATGGAATGCCACCATATAAAAACAACTGACAGAAGCAAAAAAGAGAAGAACCAAATGAGACAGAGCTACCATGAAACAAAACATAAAATGGTTATAGGAAATCCTCAAGTGACAATAATTACCCTAATTGTAAATGGAGATAATTCACCAATAAAGAGGCACAGAATAGCAGATTGGATAAAAAGGCAAAGCACAACCATATACAGCCTTTAAGAGACACATGTAGGCTGTGAGGACAATAGTAAATTCAAACTGAAAGGTTAGAAAACAATTCTACACGCAAATCATATCCAAAGAGAAGCATCTGTAGCCATACTCATATCTGACAACGCTGATTTCAAGACAACAAATGTAACCAGAGACACAGATGGAGATTTCATAATGATAAAAGAGACATTCTATCAAGAAAACATAATACTTCTTAATATATGTGCAATGAACCAAGGAGCACCTAAATATATAAGTCATCTTCTAATTAATCTAAAACAGAAACAGACAAAAGCATGATCATACTTTGAGATTTCAACACACTATTGATGGCTTTAAACAGATCATCCAAATAAAAAATGAATAAAGAAAAATCAACCTAAATGACACTATACCAAATAGACATGATAGACAGTTATAGGACATTTCATCCCAAAACATCGATTAGACATTCTTCTCCAGTGTACATGGAACAATCACAAGGATAGACCATATGTTGGGCAACAAGACTAACATCAACAAATTCAGGAAGATTGAAATTATACGAAGTCTATTTTATGACTATAAAGCTTTGAAATTAGAATTCAACTGTATAAAGTAAGTAAAGAAAGACACAAAAATGTAGAAATTAAATAACATACTTCTAAAAACTCACAAGGTCTAAGAATAAATAAAAACAGAAACCGAAAGTTATATATATAGACAAATGAAAATGACAACACGACGTAGAAAGTTTCTGGAACACAGCAAAAGCAGTAATAGGAGGGACGTTTACATCATTACAGGCTTATATCAAGAAATAAGAGAAATCCTAAGTAAACAACCTAACATCACACTTTAAGGAATTACAGAAAGAACAAAGTGACCTAAAGTCAGCAGTAGAAAAGAAAAAGTATAAATTACAGCAGAATTAAATGAAATAGAGAACAACAACAACAAAAAAACTATAGAGAAAATTAATATAACAATGATCTGGTTCTTTGAAAATATCAAAAATTTTGTCAAACCACTGATTAAACTCATTAAGAATAAAAGGGTAGGCCCTGGCCGGTTGGCTCAGTGGTAGAGCATCGGCCTGGCGTGCAGAAGTCCCGGGTTCGATTCCCGGCCAGGGCACACAGGAGAAGCGCCCATCTGCTTCTCCACCCCTCCCCCTCTCCTTCCTCTCTGTCTCTCTCTTCCCCTCCCACAGCGAGGCTCCATTGGAGCAAAGATGGCCCAGGCGCTGGGGATGGCTCCTTGCCTTCTGCCCCAGGTGCTAGAGTGGCTCTGGTCGCAACAGAACGACACCCCAGAGGGGCAGAGCATCGCCCCCTGGTGGGTGTGCCAGGTGGATTCCGGTCGGGCGCATGCGGGAGTCTGTCTGACTGTCTCTCCCCGTTTCCAGCTTCAGAAAAATACAAAAAAAAAAAAAAAGAATAAAAGGGTAAGGACTCATATAAATAAATTCCAAAATGAAAGGGAAGAAATTACCACAAACATCATATATATACAAAAGATCATAGGAGATTATTATGAAAGATTTTATGCCACCAAATTCAAAAACCTGGATGAAATGGATAAATTTGTAGAACTACACTGCTCACAAAAATTAGGGGATTAGGGAACGTGCAGACACACTAGTATTTTTAGCCTTTTGTATAGTGCATTTTCACCAATGATATAAAAGTTAATTTTACATCTTATTTGCATAATTAAACAACTTTCTGTGATAAGTCATCTGCTTATCTGATGTTCTTATTCAATAAAAATTAAATATTTCTTTTTTAATCACTTCATATTCATTTTGTAATACCCTCAAATTTTTGTGAGCAGTATATATTATCATCCTAGACTGAGCCACAAAGCAGTAGAAACCCTAAAAAGTCCTATAAGCCAGGAGAAAATAGAAACAACTATCAAAAACCTCCCCAAAAACAAAAGTGCAGGACCAGATGGTTACACTAGTAAATTCTACTAAACATTCAAAGAAGATTTGGTACCTATCCTTCTCAATGTCTTTCAAAAAATAGAAGAAGCAATACTCTCTAACACATTTTGTGAGGCCAACACAACCTTCATATCAAAACCTGGCAAGGACAACACAAAAAAAGAAAACTACAGACCTATATCTCCAAAGAATACACATGCAAAAATCCTAAACAAACTACTAGAAAATCAAATACAACAATGCATTAAAATATAATAGAACACGATCAAGTGGGATTTATTCCAGGAGCATAACAATGATTCAACATATAGAAATTGACCAACATAGTATACCACATTAACAAAAGAAAGAATAAAAATCACATGATTGTATCTCTAAATGTAGAAAAGGCATTAAATAAGATAGAGCATTTTTTTTGTTTAAAATACTCAATAAAATCAAAATAGAAGGAAAGTATGTCAATATAATAAACGCCATATATGAGAAACCATCAGCTAATGTCATACTAAATGATGAAAAAATGAAGGCCTTTTCTCTAAAATCAGGAATGAGACAAGGTTCCCCACTCTCTGTACTCTTATTCACATAGTTCTGAGAGTTTTAGCCAGAGCAATTAGACAAGAGAAAAAAATAAAAGTCATTCAGATCAGAAAAGAAGAAAAAAGGTATCACATTTTGCAGGTGATATGATCCTGTATATAAAAATCCCCAAAGACTCCACCAAAAAACTATTAGAAACAATAAACCAATACAGTAAAGTCACAGGATACAAAATCAATATTAAAAAGTTCACTGCTTTCCTATAGGCCAATGATGAAACTTCAGAAAATGAACCCAGAAAACAATTCTTTTTACAACTGCAATAGAAAAATAAAGTACCTAGGAATAAACTTAAAGGATATGAAGGACCTGTATACTAAAAACTACAAAACATTATTAAAAGACATTGAGAAAGAAACAATGAAATGGAAAAATATTCCATATGCATGGATTAGAAGAATCAATATAGTTAAAATGGCCATATTATCCAAAGCAATCTGCAAATTTAATGCATTCCCCATCAAAAATTTCAATGTCATATTTTATTGGGTTCTTGGTGGAGCTGTTACTTGTGGTTTTGTTTTGTTTGGTTCTTTGAATCTGGATGGAAAACCCTCTTTAGTATTTCCTAGAGTGGGGGCTTTCTGATGATAAATTCCCTCATCTTTTCTATATTTGTGAATGTTTTTATTTCTCCTTCATACTTGAAGGATAGCTTTGGGGGGTATAGTATTCTTGGCTGAATGTTCTTCTTTTTCAGGGCTTTAAATATTGGGGTCCACTCTCTTCTAGCTTGTAGAGTTTCTGCTGAGAAATCTGATGATAATCTAATGGGCCTTCCTTTATATGTTGTATTCTTCTTTTCCCTGGCTGCCTTAAGAATTTTTCTTTGTTGTTGGTTTGTGCCTTAGAGTAGGTTAGTTGTGGTTAAGAAAACTCGGTGTTCTGTTTGCTTCTTGAATTTGAGGCTTTAGTTCTTCCCACAGGCTTGGGAAGTTCTCATCTATTATTTGTTTGAGTATATTCTCCATTCCATTTTCTCTCTCTTTTCCCTCTGATATACCTATTATTTTTATGTTATTCTTTTTGATGGAGTCTGACAATTTCTGTAGGGCTTTCTTGTTTTTTATTTTTTTATTTTTGAGTCTCTTTCTTCTTCTCTCTGTTGTGCCTCAAGTTGCTTGTCTTCTATTTCACTAATCCTACGTTCTATCTGGCCTGTTCTTTTAGCTAAGCTTGTTACCTCGTTTTTCAGCTCATAAATTGAGTTTCTCATCTCTGTTTGATTTGTTTTTATAGTTTCAATTTCCTTGGTAATATATTCTTTGTGTTCATTAAGTTGTTTTCTGAGCTCCATAAATTGTCTTTCTGTGTTTTTTGTATATCTCTGAGTATTTTTAGGATTTCTATTTTAAATTCTCTGTCATTTAGCTCCACGTTTTCCAATATATTAAATTTTTTCTCCATAGATTTTTCCACATCTATCTGTGTTACTTCTCTATCTTTTGAATCCATGATATTCAATTTCCTTTTTCTTAATGGCATCTGAGGGTGGTCTTGTTGATAACACTAATGAGAATTAATAAAGAATTAAAAGTAAAAATAAAGTAAAAAAAATGGAAAAATTTGGAAAACAAAAAAAAAGAAAAAAAACACAACCCCCCCAATAATTTATTATTTCTCCCCCTTTTCTTTCTTCTCTTCCACTTCTCTCCCTTTCTCCTTAAGAAAATATCGTGATGAACTGTGATTTACATTATGCTAAATGGAACAAAAACTGCCTATAACGGAGGGCCTGAGTTGAGGGGAAGTGTTCAAGGGGCCAAAAAGGAAGTAGGGACTTAGAAAATGGAAAAAAGGAAAAAATCTTGGTCAAGTATAAAATGATTTGCTTGTAAGTGATGGTCGACTAAGAGATATAATGAGAGGGATAAAAGGGAAACAAGAAAAAGAAAAAACAAACAAACAAACAAAAACTATTGTATTAAGTGGAGAAAAGACTAAATAGAATGGAGATTCTGGGGTGGGAGGAATGCTAATGAGTTAAAAAGCAAAGTAAAAAGCACCTAAAATGCCACACACAAAAAAACTTGATTCCCAAATTAAATAATTTGTTTGTGATTAAGGATTGAATGAGAGGAAAAGTAAAAGGAGAAAAGAAGCACCTAATAGAAAGGGAGAACTAAGAAAAAGGGGAAAAAGAAAGGCAGAAAAAAAAGGAAAAGAAAAAAAAACAAAAAGAGAGGGAGAGAGAGTTAAGGGTTTTGGAGTGTAACCCTCATGGAGAGTAAGGAAGAAGAAAAGAAATAAAATGTAACACTTATGGGTAGTGTAGTTCAAGAAAAGGGAAGAATAAGATGGACAGAGAATAAAAGAACCACAGTGGAGGAAATAGAAATAATAATAATAAAGGCAAGAAGATAAAAGAAACAAAAAAAATAGTGGAACAAGTTATAAAGTCTGTGGATTTTTCTTGATTTTGAGAGGTTAAGTTTTTCCTTTTTCTTTCCTCTCCGTCTTCCTGGTCGGTGACTCTGTATTTCAGGCTCTGCCCCTGTGTCATGCTTAGGTATGGATTTGCAGTTGATGAGACTCTATGGCAATGTCATATATTTGGCTTCAGTCTCATTGGTAGTCAAGGCTTGTTAGTGTTTGCAGGCTCTGACAATGAGAGAGTTCGTTTTCCCGGAGCCTCTCCCCTAGTCTCCACTTCCTGAATTAGCAACCTGGTGATCCAGCTATGAGGCTGCTGCTGCCTCTGCCTGGGGAGTAAGATACTCAAAGAGCTGGCAAATCCCCACTCTATCCCCAATCAACACAGGGCTCTCTCTGGGTAAGGCTCTGTCAGTCAGAGCCACCAGTGTAATTAGGCAGGGCTCGAGCCAATTGCTCTCAAGGTGACTTTCTATGAGCCTCCAGGCCTGTTCAGCATGTCTAGCATTCTGTGGGACCACTCTCCCCAGGCTTTCCGCACTTTGTAGCTTATTTTGCATGGAAGAAGATGCTCTAGTCACTGCCTGCAGTACAGGTCTTAACATCTGCCATGTCCCTCTTGTTAGCATATATCCCTGAGTATGAAAGCTCTGTCAATCAGAAGTTGCCCCCACCCCTTTAGCAAGAGGCACTAAAGAATATCATGCCTCTTGTCTTGGATCACTGAACTGAGAGAGATCTTGTCAATTAGAGCCATGTAGGTCAGTTGGGAGGTGAGCAGACTGTGGGTTAAGCTAATTTCAGCGATTGGATCCACAGATGTGCTCCAGGATGGACTGCAAGTTGCCTGCGCACCCCTCTCCCGACACTTGATTGTTAGCTTGAATGGCTGGGTGAGGTGTCCCCCCTGCAGAGAGAAGCTCGGGCATAGGGAAGTTCGCTTTGGCACACTTCCCACCTGTCACTGACAGTTGGGGTGCTCTGGGTACACGGAATGGGGTGCTCTGGTTTTGCAGGCAATTGGGGTGCTCTGGGCATGCTGGCGAATGGGGATGCTCTGGGTGCGTGGGCAGCTGGGGACACCCACGGCACACCCCCAGGATGCCCGTGGCATGCTGGCAGCTGGGATGCCCATGGTGCGCAAGCAGTTGCTCGCAGTGTGCATGGGCTGTTGCTTGCAGAGTGCAGGCGGGCAGTTGCTCGCATGGGTTGACTCACCACAGGCACACTCCCTCCTTGGCTTGAATGAACGTCCGTGCCGCAGTTAGCTTTCTCCACACCCTCAGCTTCCTCACAACTCTCAGTTCCAAGTGAAAGCAGCCCATTCACCTTCAGAGTGTGGAACTCCCGGATGCTCCAAGGATAGATTTTTCTGTCTCTGGTTGATGAATTTGTTGAAATTTTGGGGAGATCTGTTGGACACGCTGCTCATGGTACCATTTCTCTGACGTCACTCCCCAATGTCATATTTTAAAGAAATAAAGCAAAAAATTACCAGGTTTGTATGAAACCTTAAAAAACCCCAAATAGCCAAAAACAATCCTGAGGATAAAGAATTAAGTTGGTGGTATTCCACTACCTGACTTCAAATTATACTACAGAGTCATGATAATCAAAACAGCATGGTATTGGCAGAAAAACAGACAGACAGACTGATTTAACAGAATTGAGAGTCCAGAAATAAAACCACATATATATGGACAAATTGTCTTTGACAAATAAGCCAGTGGAGAAAAGAAAGCCTCTTCAATAAATGGTGCTGGGAAAATTGGAAAGCCACATTCAAACAAATGAAACTTGACTACAGTTTGTCCCCCTGTAGAAAAAGTAATTCGAAATTAATCAAAAACTTACATATAAGATCTGAGACAATAAATTACATAGACAAAAACAGGTACTAAGCTCATGGACCTTGGTCATAGAGAACAATTTATGAATATGACTCCAAAACAAGGAAAGTAAAGGAAAAGATAAGTGAATGGGACTATATCAAACTAAAAAGTTTCTGCAGAACGAAAGAAACTGACAACAAAACAAATAGGCAACCAACTATATGCCAAATGACATTTGCAAACAACAGCTTTGATAAAGGGGTAATATCCAAAATATATAAAGAACTCTCAAATTTCAGCAACAAACAAGCAAACAATCCAATAAATAAATGGGAAGAGGACATGAACAGATAATTCTGCCAAGAAGAAATACAAATGGCCAATAGATATATGAAAGATGCTCCTCTTCACTAGCTATTAGAGAAATGTAAATCAAAACTACAATGAGATACCACCTCATACCTGTTAGATTAGCTATTATCCACAAGACAAGTAATATTAAGTGTTGGAGAGGCTCTGGAGAAAAAGGAATTCTCATTCATTGCTGGTAAGAATGCAAATTAGTACAACCACTATGGAAGAAATTATGGTGCTTCATCAAAAAATTAAGAATAGCATTATCATTTGACCTAGCAATCTCTCTACTGGGTAATTGCCCCCCAAACTTGAAAACATTTGTATGTAAAGATACTTGCACTCCTATGTTCTTTGCAGCATTATTCGCAGTGGCCAAGACATGGAAACAACCAAAGTGTCCCTCAATTGAGGACTGAATAAAGAAGAAGTGTATATATAATATATACAACGGAATACTACTCAGCAATAAGAAATTATGACATAATGACATTTACGATATCATGGATGGGCCTTGAGAACATTATACTGAGTGAAATAAGTAAATCAGAAAAAGCTAAGAAGTGTATGATTTCACACATAGGTGGGATATAAAACTGAGACTCATGGATATAGATAAAATTGAGGTGGTTACCAGGGGGAAGAGAATATGGGGGAGGGGGAAGGGGACTTGAGTGAATAGGAAGGGGAGAATGAGTGAGGTGAGGAATGTAAAGAGAGATAAATATAAGGTGACAGAAATGATTTGACTTTGGGTGATGGGCATACAACATAATCAACAGTTCAATTATTATAAAAATGTTTACTTGAAACTTATGTACTCTTATTGATCATTGTAACCATGTTAAAGTTAAAATTCTAAATAAAATTTAAAAATTAAAGAAAATGTGATAAAGAAAAATATAGTAATATATGTACTTGAGATCCAAGATGGCAGGGGAGTTGGTAAAAGTTACAGTTACCTTCTCCCAGGACCAAATCAGAATATCAACTCATTATAGAACAATTCATCTCAATAGCTAAGTGAAAATTAGTGTTACAAATGTCTTACAACCAAATATGTGTGGAAAAAGCCGTGTCAAGATTGGTAAGAATGGCAGAGATACAAAAAGGGCTAGCCCTGCATCTATGTGTAGCAGTTGAGAATCCAGAGGGATATATCAGCTGTAACAGACCCCCTGAGGAATGTGTCGATATATTCCCAGCCCCATGCTAGACTCCCCAGCCCAAAGCACCAGTGCTGCAAATAGGAACCCAGGTAACATCTGGTTTTGAAAATCAGCAGGGATTCTGTCTGCCAGGATAAAACGGGAGAATGCGAGAAATCCAGGTGTGCTCTTAAAAATGTAGCTCACAAAAATCTTATTTATGGTCACTTACCTTGGGCTTCAGTGGTGGGATGGTGGCTTAGCGTGAATTGGAGTCATACAGGGAGAGACTGGGGTGTGTGGCTGTTGGAAGAAGACTGGAGAGATAGCCGCCAATGTCCCAGTGCTTAGTCCAACAGATGCCATTTCTTCTTGGTAGAGCACTCTTCTCCAAATGTCATCAGCCTAAAGAGATATACCAGATCCACCTTCTTGACACCCTTTGACATGGCCCTTCTAACCTTGTGACCCCCTCTTCAGAAGAATCACCTAGCAGTGGCCACACTGGGTGCATGGTGAATTCTTTCTTAGAAAGTTCTTGAAGAGGTCCAGATAAACCAGAGACTTTTAGAAACACATGCACAGAAAGACTGAGTTGTGTTATTTCAGAGCAAGAACCATTGCCCCACTGTGCATCCTGACCAGGTCCACACCACCATGGCAACAGCCTAAGGGGATCCAGCCTCATCTTCCTGACAGCCTGTGGCCCAGCCCTGTCAAGTTTGTACCTTATGGAATAATGAGATAGCTTCATTCAGCCTGGGCTTCCAGTGCATTCTTGTTTGGAAGAGTCTCAAGTAGATCTGGGCAGACTCAGAAGGTGTCAGAGTTTCATATAGAAAGAGTGAATTTTGTGGCTTTAAGAAGAAGACTATTTTTTCCTAAGAACCTTTACTGGTTCATAGGAAAACCTTTACTGGTGCCAACAATCCTGTGCAAGTCCCTCTCCCCACACTGCCAAATATTAATCTGTTCTGGACTCATTAATTCTATTGGTCTCACTTTGATGACTCCATGAAACCTCACCCCATCAGAAAGTTCTGCAGGCCCCAGGCAGGTGACAGCTGGCCTTGGTGTACCCTGACGTTTTTGCTGAGTAGCCTCATATCCAACATTGGTGCCATGTTTAAATCTGTGTCACCTGGTGAACACCACTAGCTCTTACTTTGGGACTACTTCAGAACCTACCTCACACAACTCACATACCAAAGAGGATCTTGCAGTGACTGAGACTAACAAGAACCTGGCAGGCAGAGGTGGACCTTGGGGTGCCTTAGTGCATTTGCTAACCTGGCCCTGCTTCATTACTGGTAGAAGTTGGTCTAAGTATTCAGCTTGGTCATTCCCATGTGCCCCCAGCCCAGGGGAGGCAGCCACCAGCCATGAATCTCTCTATAGCTCCTAACAGGTAGCTCAGGGCCAGCCACAGACAGCATCTGACATTGACCTGCACAAGAATCCCTCCCAAGACGTTCTGGGGAACCAAAAGATCCAATGGCATGTTTTAGACCATATCAGAGCACAACCCAATTAGCTCCACAGTCAGCACACCAAAAGGGACATCTTCACAGGCAACAGAACCTCCTAGAGCAAATCAAACTTTGTGGGGTCAGTTTTCCTTAGGGAAAGAATGGATAAACTTAATGAGACTTTAAACCAAGAGATAGTGAACAAAAAACTCAACAAACAAACAAACAAAAAAACCCCTCCACAAAACAAAACAAAAAGACCCTGAAACCACACAAACTATTTAAAAACCAGTCAGAAAATAACAATACAATATCTAAAAATAAAGAATACACTAGAAGAAATGAACAATAAGAGATAAAGCAGAAAATATAATCAGTAAGTTTAAAGACAAGGTAGCAGGAAACACCCAATAAAAGCAACAGCAACAAAAAATAGAATTACAAAAATGAGAATTGTTTAAAGGAACTCTAGGACAACATAAAGCATAACAACATCTATACCATAGGGGTACCAGCAGGAGAAGAGAAAGAGTAAGAGATTGTGAATTTATCTGAAGAAATAATGACTGAAAACTTTCTTAATTTGGAGAAGAAAAAAGACATATAAGTCCAGGAAGAACAGAGAGCCCCAAACAAATAAACCTAAAGAGGCCACTTAAGAAACATCATAATTAAAATGGCAAGGTTAAAGACAAAGAGAGATCTTAAAAGCAGCAAGAGAAAGACAGTTAGTTACCTACAAAGAAGCTCCCTTAAGACTTTCAGCTAATTTCACAACAGAAACATTGCAGAGCAGAAGGAATTTGCATGAACTATTCAAAGTGTTTCATAATGAAGAAAGGCAAGAACCTACAACCAAGACTAATTTACCCAGAAAGGCTATCATTTAAAATTGAAGGAGAAATGAAGAGTTTCTGAGAGAATAAAAAGAGTTGATCACCACCAAACTAGTATTACAAGACATGTTAAAGGGACTTCTTTAAGAAGAAGAAAGAAAAACAAAACAGGAATAAAAATATGTGTAATAAAATGGCAATAAACACAAATCTATCATTAATCACTGTAAAGGTAAATGGATTCAATGCTCTAGTTAAAGAAAATAGGCCATCCTGACCTGTGGTGGTGCTGTGGATAAAGTGTCAACCTGGAATGCTGAGGTTGCTGGTTTGAAACCCCGGTCTTGCTTAGTCAAGGCACATATGGGAGTTGATGTTTCCTGCTCCTCCCCTGCTTTTCTCTCTCTCTCTCTCCCCTCTCTAAAATGAATAAATAAAATATATATAAAAAAGAAAATAAGCCAGCTGAATGGATAAGAAAACTAGATCCCTATATATGCTGTCTACAAGAGACCCACTTCAGATGAAAAGACACACAGACTGAAAATAAAGGGATGGAAAAGGATATTCATGCAAATGAAAATAAGAGAAAAGCTAGGGTAGCAATACTTATATAGAAAAGTAGACTTTAAAAACAAAGGTTATAATAAGAGACAAAGGAGGATACATAATGATGAGATTAATTTAACAAGAAGATATAACTCTAATAAACATGTATGCACCCAAAATAGGAGGAACTAAATATATAAAGCAAATCTTAATGGACATAAAGTGAGAGATTGAAAGTCATACAGTCATAGTAGAGGGCTTTAGCACCTCATTGACATTAATGGATAGATCTTCCAGACAGAAAATCAATTAGGAAACAGCAGCCTTAAATTACACACTGGCGTAGATTAATTTAATTAATATTTTCAAAGGATTTCACCTCAGAGCAGCAGAATATACGTTCTTTTCCAGTGCACATGAAACATTTTTTAGGATAGACCACACATTGGGACATAAAACAAGTCTCAATAAATTCAAGAAAATTGATATCATATCAAGGATCTTCTCTGACCACAATGGTAAGAAAAAAGAAATCAATTACAAGAAAATAAATTGAAAAACACACAGACATGGAGGCTAAATGACATGTTTCTCATAATAAATGGGTTAACAATGAGATCAAGGAAGAAATAAAAAGATTCCTTGAGACAATTGTAATGGAAACATGACCCAAAATCCACGGGACACAATGAAAGCAGTCCTAAGAAGGAAATCCATAGCAATGCAGGCTTACTCAAGAAACAAGAAAACTCTCAAATAAACAATGTAGTAATCCACCTAAAGGAAATAGAAAAAGAAAAATAAGAACAAATAAAACCTAAAGTGAGTAAAAGGAAGAAAATATTAAAGATTAGAGTAGAAATATTCAAAATAGAGTCTAAAAATTAGAAAAAAATCAATGAAACTAAGAATATTTTTTGAGAAGATAAACAGATTGATAAATCTTTAACTAGATTCATCAAAGAAAAAATGGAGAGGACCCACCAATAGATGAGTAGATAAAAAAAAGCTGTGGTACATACAGTGTGTGGGAAAAGTAGGTTTACAGTTGTGAGTATGCAAAACAGAGTTTATTCTTGTATTATTTTTCATACAAACAACTGTAAACCTACTTTTGCTCAACTCTCTATATACAATGGAATATTATTTGGTCATAAAAATGAAATTTTATGATTTTTAACAGAATGTATGGACCTAGAGTTTATTATACTAAGTGAAATAAGTCAGTCACAAAAAGACAAATATCATATAATGTCAGTTATATGTGGAATCTGAATAACAAAGTAAATAAACAAAACAGAAACAGATTCATAGACACAAAGAACAGACTGATGGCTGCCACAGGGAAGGCTGGCTGGGGGACTGGGTCAAAAAGGTGAAGTGATTAAAAAGCACAAATTGGTAGTTACGGAATGGTCATGGGATGTAAAGTATAGCATAGAGAATATAGAGAAATATATTGCAATAGCTGTATATGGTGTCATTTAGTTTCTGGAAATATTTGCGGGAATACTTTGTGAAATATATGGTTGTCACTGAAACTAATACAAAATAATATTCAATGTAAACTGTAATTGAAAAACAAAATTTAAATTAAAAATACAAGTACTTAAGTATAGTCACAAGTCGCCTAACAACAGGGATACTTCCTGAGAAATGTGTCTTAAGGCAATTTCACTGCTGAGTGAACATCATAGAGTACACTTACACTAACCTAGATGGTACAGCCTACTACACAGCTAGGCTATATGATATATAGCCTATTGTTCTTTGACTACAAACCTGTATAATATTTTACTGTAATGAATACTGTTGGTAATTATAACACAACAGCATTTGTGTATCTCAACATATCTAAACATAGAAAAAGTACAGTAAAAATACAGTATAAAAGATAAAAATGGTAAAACTGCATGGGCATTTACCATGAATGGAACTTGCAAGACTGGAAGTTGCTCCGGGTGCATCAGTGAGTGAGTGGTGAGTGAATGTGAAGGGATACGATATTACTGTGCACTGCTGTAGACTTTATAAATTGTTCCATAGCTTTGACCCTGCTTTCTTCTGACGGGGTCAGAAATAGGATATCGAAGCTCTCAGTGCTGCTCAAATGAACAGGGATGCAGGCTAGACTGACAAAATATTTAGGAGTAACTGGCTGGCTGTAGATCATCATTGTGTGACTATCAGGAAGGCGTGAAAGGTGGCCTGAGGATTAGTAAGAAGAAATTGAGGAGAGAAAAGAGAACACAGGGATTGTTATAGCACTGTTGTTTTGGGTATCACATGTTGGAACAGTGATATTTATAAAACAAAGGGTGTTTAACATGGAGAGGATGTAAACATGGGGACTAAATAGTTTGATTTTGGAAATTTGTTTTTGGTTCCACTGACCCTGTCTGGCACAATGGGTTGTCTCTGGCACTGAATTGATGGGAGTAATAAACTTTATGTAGGTTTTACATTATTACAACCTGAAAGTATTTCTGAAATACAAGGACAGGCTGCCTCCTCACTACCACAGAAAACTTTTACTGAGGTGTCAGTGGCACTTAATACTTGTTAAGGTATATAGTTTTGGTGGACCTGAGTCCCCATACCGAATCTTAGGTCCTCAACAAAGAAATTTACAGCAATGTACTCTAAAGACCACCAACTGGATCTAGGAGGGCTGTAGCGCCCTAAGAGTATGTAGTGCTGTGAGGACAGGTTCCTCTGTGCTGACCAATGATACACTCACAACTGTGCTGTGAGTGAGAGGGAATCCGTTTTAAAGCCCCCTAGATATGCTCCTACCAGAGAAAAGAGAATTCTCCACAATACTATATATCCTTTTATTTTTTACAGGAAATTCAGCTTCTTTATAATCTTATGGGCCCATCATCATTTATGTTGTCTGTTATTGACTGAAATGTCATTTTGTGGTGCATGATCAAACACAGGATTGTAAGGACCAGTTGAAATAACATATGTAATGGTGTTTTTATGAAGTTCTTGGTTTTATTGTTAATAACAGAATCAAAGAAAGTGCTGGTGGTAGTCAGCATCTTGACAATGTGGCACTGGGTACTAGTGTCTCAGTGTTGACAAGTTTTAGAGTGCAAGTTAAGAAATCCAGTCCTTGGAAGGACTTGAGTGAGGGTGGGGAAAAGAGAGGGAGAAGGCAGGACATCAATTGAAGGGCTATAGTAGAAAGACCACAAGTTATTTGCAAACTTGTAGCAGAAGGAACAAAATTGTAAGGTTATTTCAGGGGTCACATCTTACTGAGATATGTGGATAATCTCAAGGTTTTTGTTTTTTGTTACGATGCTTTATACTGCCTCCTCCTCCCTTTTAGAATCAAGAGTGGGTCTGGGCTTAGAGACATGGACAAGAGTGTGGGGGTTATGGGGTTGGGGTGAGGAGAGGGAGAGGGTAGGGGGAGGGGAAGGGCAAAAGAAAACCAGTTAGAAGGTGATGGAAGACAATTGGACTTTGGGTGATGGGAATGCAGCATGATCAAATGTCAAAATAACCTGGAGGTGTTTTCTCTGAACATATGTACCCATGTCACCCCATTAAAATTAATTAAGAAAAAAGAGTGGGTCTGTGTATGAGGTGAGGACATACTTGTAAGAAATTCATACATGTAAAGTTGTTCATAGAATTAGAGGATTAAAAGCTATGGGGGTTGACAATCAGTAGAGCCCATGACCCCAACTTTAGTACCATGATTAATGGTTTTTCCTCTATATAATCCATGCCATGAAAGCCATTGAGGAACTAAGTCTTTGAGAACTAGCTTACTTGGAACTCCAGGCTTTTAGTCATTTCCTCAATTAATAAACATTGACTTTCTTGGGGAAAAAAAGCTATAGGGGTTTATTTGGATGTGGAAGGATTCCAAGTATATACTTTTTCTGTTGTCACAACCTTAGGAAATGGGAAATATGCTTTCTGAATAATCTAATTTCTCTTTGGCTTCTCTCCTTTACAGAATTTCGGTTGCCTTTCTTTATTGCAAAATTAATATATTCCAATGTTATTAAATGTTTGTGGGTAATAAATAGACTTTATAACAGTTAATATAGATATGCATATTTATTTGAATTAGCCTGATGCCAGCTCTAATTCTTAAGTATAGTGGAAAGAGCATGGACTGTCAAGCGCTACCTGAATTATTCCTGAGCTGGACTTCCCTCTTAATTTTTTACTATCTATGTGATCTTTAATTTAATGTATATGATCCACCATTTTTTAACTCTGGAAAATGGAGATAAAATTTCTACTTAAAAGGAGTGACGTCAGAGAAATGGTGCCGTAAGGAGTGATACCGATAAATCTCCCCCCAAATTCAACAAGATCTTCAACCAGAGACAGAAAAATCTATCCTTGGAGCCTCCAGAAGTTCCACACTAAACACGAAGGTATGATCGAGTGAAAAATTGGCTAAATATATAATCAACCCCAAAGAAAATAAGGAGGAAGAAACACTCCACCTTTCTCACTAAGCTAAATAAGGGCTGCTTTCACTGGGAACTGAGAGTATAGGAACTAAGGCAGGCATAGGGTGTGAATAGAACCAGACTGTGGCACAAACATCTGAACCAGGCTGTGGCACGGACATCCAAGCCAAGGAAAAACTGTGTTTGTGGCAACCAGTCAACACAAGCTAATGCTTGCGCCAAATCCAGACAAAGAAAGGCACTTGGGACAGCCATCCGCCCCGATCTCCTCATCGGTGTGCTCAGATAGTGGGCGAGAGACTACTCCTAGAGCCCTGGAAGTGGGCTCCCATGTTACCAGACAGAGGGGCAGAGTCAGAGGCTTTTCTGTGGGCCAAAACTGGAGTCTAGAGGTCACCCCTATGCACCGAAAAGCAGCACATGAGGAGTGAGTGACATTGAAATTCCCTACACTCGAACTTTTCCTTGCAGGCGGGGCACCTCACCTGGAGTGAGAGGCTGCTGGCCTGATGCCCTGGTCAGCGAGCGCAGATAGTGGGCAAGAGATTCCCCCGGGAGTGGGCGCCCATGTTACCGGACAGAGGGGCAGAGTCAGAGGCCTTTCTGTGGGCCGAAACTGGAGTCTTGAGGTCGCCCTTGTGACCCGAAAAGCAGCACATGGGGAGTGAGTGGGAGCGAAATTCCCTACGCTCGAACTTTTTCGTTCGGACAGGGTGCCTCACCAGGAGTGAGAGGCAGCTGGCCGGATATCTTGGTCGGCGAACACAGATAGTGTGCGAGAGATTCCCCTGGGAGTGGGCGCCCATGTTCCCGGACAGAGGGGCAGAGTCAGAGGTCTTTGTGTGGGCTGAAGCCCCACCTGATTATGCTAGGGGCTCTGACTGATTGAGCCTTACCCAGAGCCCTGTGCTGAGTGGGAATAGAGTGGGGATTTGCCAGCTCTTTGAGCCTCTTACTCTCCAGGCAAAGGCAGCACCAACCCCATAGCTGGATCATCAGGCTGCTAATTCAGGAAGGAAAGACGCGGAGAGAGGTTCTGGGAACACAGACTCTCTATTTGGTGGAGCCTGCAAATGCTAATGAGCCTCAACTGCCAAGGAGACTGAAGCTCAATATATGACATCGCCATAGAGACTTATCAACAGCAAACCTCTACCTAAGCATGCCACAGGGGCAGAACTCAGGGTACAGAGTCACCGGCCAGGATGAGGAAGAGAAAAGAAAAAGCTAGAAGATAACCTCTCAAAATCAAGAATAATCCACAGACTTTATATCTTATCCCATTTTATTATATTTGTTTGTTTGTTTCTCTTATCTTCTTGTCTTGATTATTTTCTTCCTCTTCCAATTTGGTTGTTTAATTCTCTGCCGGTCTTACTCTCTCCTCTCCTTGAACTACACTACCCATAAGTGTTACATCTCCCATTATCTTTTCTTTCTTCCTTTCTCTCTATGAGACTTGCACTCTAAAACCCTTAACTCTCTCTCTCCTTTTATTCATTTTTCTTCTTTTTGTGTTTCCCTCTTTCTTTTTTTCTCTCCCTCTATATTAGTTTCTTCTTTTCTCCTTTAATTTTCCTCTCATTCAATCCTTAATCATGCACAAACTATTTTATCTGGGACTCAAATTTTTATTTCTGGTGCTTTGGGGTTTTTTTAATTCGCTTTTTTAACTCACTAGCAGTGCTCCCAACCACGGCTCTCCATTTTATCTAGCTTTTGCTCCACTAAACACAATAGTAATTTTTAAATTTTTCCCCCTTTTTCCTGTTTCCCTCTTATTCCTCTCATCATATCTCTTTGTCAAGCATCACCTAAAAGCAAATAATTTTATTCTTGACCAAAATTTTTTTCTTTTTTGCATTTTGTGGGTCCATACCCCCTTTTTTGCCCCTTTATCACTTCTCCCCAACTCAGTCCCTCTATTATAGGTATTTTTTGTTCTATTTAGCACAACAAAATTCACAGTTCACCAGAAGATTTTCTCAAGAAGGAGGGGAGAGGAGAGGAGAAGAATAAAAGGGGAGGGGGAAATAATAATTTTTTTAATTCTTTTTCTTTTTTAACTTTTTATTCTTTATTAATTCTCATTAATACTATTTAAAAAACCACCCTTAGATGCCACTAAGGAAAAGGAAATTGAATATCATGGATACAAAATACAGAGAGGTAGCACAGATAGATGTGGAAAAATCTATGGAGAAAAAATTTAATATATTGGAAAGCTTAGAGCTAATGACAAAGAATTTAAAATATAAATCTTAAAATACTCAGAGATATATAAGAAAACACAAAAAGGCAATTTAGGGATCTAAGAAAACAACTCAATGAACACAAAGAATATATTACCAAGGAAATTGAAAATATAAAAACAAATCAAACAGAGATGAAAAACTCAATTCACGAGCTGAAAAACGAGGTAACAAGCATAGCTAATAGAACAGGCCAGATAGAAGGTAGGATTAGTGAAATAGAAGACAAGCAACTTGAGGCACAACAGAAAGAAGAAGAAAGAGACTCAAAAATTAAAAAAAAATGAGAAAGCCCTACAGGAATTGTCTGACTTCATCAAAAAGAATAACATAAGAATAATTGATATATCAGAGGGAGAAGAGAGAGAAAATGGAATGGAGAACATATTCAAACAAATAATATATGAGAACCTCCCTGTGGAAAGAACTAAAGCCTCAAATTCAAGAAGCAAACAGAACTCCGAGTTTTCTTAACCACAACAAACCTACTCCAAGGCACATCATAATGAAAATGGCAGAAACCAACAACAAAGAAAAAATTCTCAAGGCATCCAGGGAAAAGAAGAATACAACATATAAAGGAAGGCCCATTAGATTATCATCAGATTTCTCAACAGAAACTCTACAAGCTAGAAGAGAGTGGACCCCAATATTTAAAGTCCGGAAAGAGAGGAACTTTCAGCCAGAAATACTATACCCATCAAAGCTATCCTTCAAATACGAAGGAGAAATAGAAACATTCACAGATACAGAAAAGATGAGTGAATTTATCATCAGAAAATCCCCACTCCAGGAGCTACTAAAGGAGGTTTTCCAACCAGGTAAAAAGAACAAAACAAAACAAAACCACAAGTAAAATCTCCACCAAGAACAAAATAAAACCAAATTTAAACTGTGACAACAACAACAAAAAAAGGGTGGAAGACGAAGGAGATTAACAGTAGCAATGGACAATGGAGTGCAAAAGTACTCACAAGGTAGTGCACTACAATGAACAGGGTAGGAACCCTTTTCATTACTTAATGGTAACCAGCATTGAGAAAACCACCACAGAAGCATATGATTTAAAAAAGATAGCAACAGAGGAAAGATGTTGGGAATACAACAAAACAAAAACAGAAGATAGAAAAATGAAAGAGAAGAGTCAAACAAGACACAAAACTAACAGAAAGCAATGTATAAAATGGCAATAGGGAATTCACAAGTGTCAATAATTACACTAAATGTAAATGGATTAAACTCACCAATAAAAAGGTTCAGAGTAGCAGAATGGATTAAAAAAGAAAATCCAACTCTATGCTGCCTACAAGAAACTCATCTAAGCAACAAGGATAAAAAGAAATTCAAAGTGAATGGCTGGAACACAATGCTCCAAGCAAATAATATCCAAAAAAAAAAAAAAAAAAAAAGGAGGCATAGCAATACTCATATCTGATAATGCTGACTACAAGACAGCAAAAGTACTCAAAGACAAAAATGATCCTTTCATAATGATTAAGGGGATGCTGAATCAAGAAAACTTAACCATTCTTAATATATATGCACCAAACCAAGGAGCACCAAAATATATAAGACAGCAACTTATTGACCTTAAAACAAAAACTGACAAAAATACAATCATACTTGGAGACCTCAATATACCGGTGGCAGCTCGAAATCAGTCATCCAAACAGAGAATCAATAAAGATATATTGGCCTTAAACAAAAAACTAGAGCACTTGGATATGATACTCATGTACAGGACATTTCATCCCAAAGTGACAGAGTATACATTTTTCTCCAGTGTACATGAATCATTCTCAAGAATTGACCATATGATGGGCCACAAAAACAACATCAGCAAATTCAGAAAAATTGAAGTTGTACCAAGCATTTTTTCTGATCATAAAGCCTTGAAACTAGAATTCAACTGCAAAAAAGAGAAAAAAAACCCCACAAAAATGTGGAAACTAAACAACATATTTTAAAAAATGAATGGGTCAAAGAAGAAATAATTGCAGAGGTCAAAAGATATATACAGTCAAATGAAAATTACAATACGACATATCAGAATCTACGGGATACAGCAAAAGCAGTGATAAGAGGAAAGTTCATATCACTTTAGGCCTATATGAACAAACAAGAGAGAGCCCAAGTGAACCACTTAACTTCACACCTTAAGGAACTGAAAAAGAAGAAGAAAAACAACCCAAAACCAGCCGAAGAAAGGAGATAATAAAAATCAGAGCAGAAATAAATGAAATAGAGAACAGAAAAACTATGGAAAAAATTAATAGAACAAGGAGCTGGTTCTTTGAAAAGATCAACAAAATTGACAAATGCTTGGCAAGACTTATCAAGGAAAAAAGAGAAAGAACTCATATAAACAAAATCCAAAATAAAAGAGGAGAAATCACCATGGACATCCTAGATATACAAAGAATTATTGTAGAATACTATGAAAAACTTTATGCTACTAAATTCAACAATCTAGAAGAAATGGATAAATTTGTAGAACAATACAACCGTCCTAGACTGAGTCAGGAAGCAGCAGAAATCCTAAACAGACCAATTAGTAGGGAAGAAATAGAAAAAACTATTAAAAACCTCCCCAAACATAAAAGTCGAGGCCCAGACAGTTATACTAGCGAATTCTATCAAACATTAAAAGAAGACTTGGTTCCTATTCTACTCAAAGTCTTCCAAAATATTGAAGAAGAAGCAATACTTCCAAACACATTTTATGAGGCCAACATAATCCTCATACTGAAACCAGGCAAGGACAGCACAAAAAAAGAAATCTACAGACCAATATCTCTAATGAATACAGATGCTAAAATACTAAATAAAATACTAGCAAATCAAATACAACAACATATTAAAAAATAATATATCGGCCTGACCTGTGGTGGCACAGTGGGATAAAGCTTTGACCTGGAACACTGAGGTTGCCGGTTCAAAACCTTGGGCTTGCCTGGTCAAGGCACATATGGGAGTTGATGCTTCCTGCTCCCCCCCTTCTCTCTCTCTCTCTGTCTCTCTCTCTCTCACTCTTCTTTCTCTAAAAAGTCAATCAATAAAATAAAATAAAATAATACATCATGATCAAGTGGGATTCATCCCAGAATCTCAAGGATGGTTGTACATACATAAAACGGTTAACATAATACACCATATCAACAAAACAAAGAACAAAAACCACATGATCTTATCAATAGATGCAGAAAAGGCATTCGATAAAATACAACACAATTTTATGTGTAAGACTTTCAACAAAATGTGTGTAGAAGAACAATATCTCAACATGATAAAGGCCATATATGATAAACCATCAGCTAACATCATATTAAATTGCACAAAGCTGTAGGCTTTTCCCCTTAAATCAGGAACAAGACTGGGTTGTCCACTCTCTCCACTCTTATTTAATGTGGTACTAGATGTTCCAGCCAGAGCAATCAGACAAGACAAAGAAATAAAAGGCATCCATATCGGAAAAGAAGAAGTAAAGGTATCACTTTTTGCAGATGATATGATCGTATATATCGAAAACCCCAAAGAATTTACAAAAAGACTACTAGAAACAATAAGCCAATACAGTAAGGTCAAAGGATACAAAATTAATATACAAAAGTCCATAGCCTTTCTATATGCCAACAATGAAATATTTGAGAACGAACTCAAAAAAATAATCCCCTTCACAACTGCAACAACAACAAAAAAATACCTAGCAATAAACGTAACAAAGAATGTAAAGGACTTTTATAATGAAAACTACAATCCATTGTTAAGGGAAATCGAAAAAGATACAATGATATGGAAGAATATTTCTTGCTCTTGGATAGGAAGAATAAATATAATCAAGATAGCCATATTACCCAAAGCAATATATAAATTTAATGCAGTTCCCATCAAAATTCCAATGACATTTTTTAAAGAAATGCAACAAAAATCATCAGATTTATATGAAACTATAAAAAGCCCCAAATAGCCAAAGCAATCCTAAAGAAAAAGAATGAGGCTGGGGGCATTACAATAACTTACTTCAAACTATATTATAGGGCCACGACAATCAAAGCAGCACGGTATTGGCAGAAAAATAGACATTCAGACTAATGGAACAGAATTGATAGCCCAGAAATAAAACCACATTATATGGTCAAATAAATTTTGATAAAGAGACCAACAACACACAATGGAGAAAAGGAAGCCTCTTCAACAAATGGTGCTGGGAAAACTGGAAAGCCACTTGCAAAAGAATTAAACTTGACTACAGTTTGTCCCCTTGTACTAAAATTAATTCAAAATGGATCAATGACCTAAATATAAGATCTGAAACAATAAAGTATATAGAAGAAGACATAGGTTCTAAACTCATGGACCTTGGTTTTAAAGAGCACATTTTATGAATTTGACTCCAAAGACAAGAGAAGTGAAGGCAAAAATAAATGAATGAAACTACATCAGACTAAGAAGTTTTTGCTCAGCAAGAGAAACTGACAACAAAATAAACAGACAGCCAACAAAATGAGAAATGATATTTTCAAACAACAGCTCAGATAAGGGCCTAATATCCAAAATATACAAAGAACTCATAAAACTCAACAACAAACAAACAAACAGTCCAATACAAAAATGGGAAGAGGACATGAACAGACACTTCTCTAAGGAAGAAATACAAATAGCCAACAGATATATGAAGAGATGCTCATCTTCATTAGTTATTAGAGAAATGCAAATCAAAACTGCAATGAGATATCACCTCACGCCTGTTAGATTAGCTATTATTCGCAAGACAGGTAATAGCAAATGTTGGAGAGGCTGTTGAGAAAAAGGAACCCTCATTCACTGTTGGTGGGAATGTAAAGTAGTATAGCCATTATGGAAGAAAGCATGATGGTTCCTCAAAAAACTGAAAATAGTACTACCTTATGACCCAGCAATCCCTCTTCTGGGTATATACTCAAAAACTCAGAAACATTGATGCGTAAAGACACATGCAGCCCCATGTTCAGTGC
The DNA here is from genome assembly GCF_036850765.1 of Saccopteryx bilineata. NCBI lineage: Eukaryota > Metazoa > Chordata > Mammalia > Chiroptera > Emballonuridae > Saccopteryx > Saccopteryx bilineata. Next base: position 34,260,249 of record NC_089502.1, read on the forward strand.
AGCATTGTTCACAGTGGCCAAGACATGTAAACAACCAAAATGCCCTTCAATAGAAGACTGGATAAAGAAGATGTGGCAGATATACACTATTGAATACTACTCAGCCATAAGAAATGATGACATCGAATCATTTACAACAAAATGGATGAATCTTGATAACATTATACAAAGTGAAATAAGTAAATCAGAAAAAACCAAGAACTGCATTATTCCATATGTAGGTGGGACATAAAAACGAGACTAAGAGACATTGATAAGAGTTTGATGGTACAGAGGCGGGGGGGGGGGGAGCGGAAGGGAGAGGAAAAGGGGGAGGGGGAGGGGCACAAAGAAAACTAGATAGAAGGTAATGGAGGACAATCTGACTTTGGGTGATGGGTATGCAACATAATTGATTGACAAAATAACCTGGACATGTTTTCTTTGAACACATGTACCCTGATTTATTGATGTCACCATAGTAAAATTAATTAAAAAAAGAATTATAAAAAGAATACTTTAGGAAGAGTAAAATATCAGTAAAAGGTATACACTTTAAAAAAATTTCTACTTAATAGTTTTTTTTTTTTTAAATTAAATGAAATATAACAGTAAAAAAAACCTGGTACAATTACTGGTACATAATAAGTGCTCAGTATCCTTTTTAAGTTGATTAATCAGATTTCAATGATTCTTATTTGATTTTCCAATATACTGCCGAAGCTCACTACTTTAGCATTGATCTTATGGGATCTATACTTTTTTCTCCCTTAGTTTTAGCCTATTTTGCTTGATCTTTTTGGTTCTCTTTCTATTTCAGGCTTTCTCCTTCCCTCTTACCTTAATTTCTAAGGAAGTGAGGTTCATTTGTTCTGGAATCTGGGGCTGATTTTCTCTAGATGAAAAATTTTGTCCTTAGCTTCCTGAATACTGACTATATTCCTCTTGTCTACTCAGAGGAATCTTTCCAAACTCTCCTCTCACTTGTTTATAACCCCTTCCAAAATTTTATTTTGCGTCATTTATCCTGCTATTGTATCAAAGGTCTCTCTTTTTTTTTTTTAAGGATTCCCCTCCCCTTATATCAGAATAACTTTTCTTGTTCTTGAGAGTTTGTCATTTTCTTCTGTCCACATTCAGGTCTTCTCACGGTCTTCCCACAGACATTCAAAAACACATTGACCTGAAATCTAACTAATGATAGCCCAACTAGGCTGTAGTTTACCAACTGGCTTTGAGAATATGACAAAGGACCTGTTTTAAGACTCTAGAATACCCTGTACTTAATAGTCAATACTCACTTCAGCTAAATCTGTCCTTTTACCCGAAGGGCTTAAGAAGTTATTCTAGTTGCTGCATTACTTAATTTTTGGACTTTGACAGTGGGGAAAATGCCAGCACTTTTCTCCTTTTTCTCTCTGCATCCAAATAGTTCTGAATAACAGAACTGCAATATATATACTGCAATATATATATATATATATATATATATATATATATATATATATATATATATATATATATATATATTGCGTTAACAAAAAGGAACAAAATCTTTTCTGCAGTATTTGCTTGGAAGACCCACACATCTGGGTATGGTGGTGCTCTGGTTGTACAGAATGAAAGAGTTCACATATTCATTTATCTAACAAATAGTTATCAAGAAGTATGTAAACTATGTAAAGTTCTGGATGAGAGGATTAAAATGAGTAAACATAGACCCTGCTGAGATCTCACAGAGTTTATGATTTAATAGAGGAGATAAGCCACAAACAAATATAATACACAGCATAAAGGGATGAATGTCATGTGAGTGGTACAAATGAAAGAATGTATCTTCAGAGAAGGGAGAGATTCCTCAGGCCAAAAACCTCATGTGATTAATCTCCTGAAGTGACTGACCAAACGATATGTAGCCTCATGAAGCAAGCTCCAGTAGCAATATTTTTTTCAATATTTCAACTTAAGGAAAGAAATGAAATTCAATTGTCTCAACAATGAGTATAGTGTCATTGGCTGAGGGCAGCCTGTGGGCACTGAAAGACCCTGACAGTTGCAGTGCTCCATCTGGAAAGCTTTTTTTCTTTTCCTCAGGTTGTGGAAATAAAATAAAACAGTCCTCAAAAAGAGCAAAGTGGAGAATTCCTGATTCTGTCCTTTAAGAAACGGTTTTTGGCATTGAATAGAAAATAATGACAGGCCTTTGGCCACCAAAGCATAATGACCCTGTGGCCTTTCTCCTTGCTCTGTACCCTGTACTTTAGATGGTAAACAGCAATTTGAGTGGCAACATTTAAAAACATTTTAACCCTCCATGGCTCAGCAGCATGAAGCAGACACAGAGCCCACATTGTGCTCACTGAGCAAAAGAGTGTTCCTGAATTTCACCCTTTCCCCCAAGCTCACTGGAACAGAGATTAAGGCAATAAAAGCTATAGAACCCTGATTGAGAAGGCAGAGAATCCAGACTAATCAACCTAGAACTTACTCTTACATTGATATTAATACTGCACAGGAACTTAGACTCTACATTCTGTTGATGGCATTATTAACATCCTAAACCCTTTTAAAAAAGTAATGCAAAAGTTAGATTTTAATTTTTTTTACAAAGAAAACAGTATTTTTTCCTCCACAGAGCAGTGCAAAAACTGACTGTCCTTTAAAGAATGTTAAATTATAAAACTTGACTCTGAATTTTAAGTGCCACAGATGTGGTGGAGTAACACCTTAATAGGCCTGCCAGATTTAGCAAATAAAATTACAGGATGCCTAGTGGAATTTGAATTCAGATAAATAACAGCATTTTTTTTTAGTATAAGTATGATCCATGCAATATCTCACAACCCTAACCTTAGAGAACATTGCTTGATTATATAATATTCCAGTGGGCTGGTTAAATATTAGGAGGCAAGTTTGCTTTTAGTTCCTGGGTTTTCATCTTTCCGCATTTCTCCATGTCTCCTCAGCATACAAGATTTTTTTGAATGAATGCAAAGATTTGTTAAGAAGACCATTTATTTATTTAATAAATAAATAAATAAATAAATAAATAATTTTAAAACCAGCACCCTTCTGCAAAAGAAGTGAACAAAAAGCCTCTTTTTTTGGTACTTTTTTTGTTCTGTGTCAGTTGGTCTTCTCTTGCTGATCTGAGTTGAATCATTCAGACAAATATCTCAAGTATAAGTGCCTCAGCTTTACTGTTCTTGCTATGAAGGTTCAGCCAGAATGAGACGGAGCGAGGTAGGTAGTGAAAGGACTCTAGGAACTGAATCCAAAAAGTAGTAATATTTTAAATGAAAATTTGGAGAGCACTCAAAATCAGTATGTAGTGAGCCAAAATGTAGACCTCATATGGGATTTTCCTTTAATTAAAGAATCTCACCTCTTCGAGTATAACCTTTTTTGATCATTTCAGTGAACATTTATTCAACTTAAATTTCTATCAGAGGGTTCAAAAATGTCTGAAAAGTTGATGGTTCTGCATTTAGTTCTTAACCAATTTTACTGGGAAAAATTCATCTTCACATTTGAATATCTTGATGTGTGCTTCCAGGATTAATTACTCCTTGTTTTAAAAGGAGGTTAATTCTCTTATTTTATTTTCACTTTTTGCAACAGCATGAATGGACCTGGAGATTATTATGCTAAGTGAAACAAACCAGTCAGAGAAAGACAAATACCATATGATCTCACTTATTTGTGGAATTTAATAAAATTAACTGACAAAATAGAAACAGAGGCATGGACAAATGGAGCAGACTGACAGCTGTTAGATGGGAAGGGGTTGAAGAATATGAAGGGATTAAGATATATATATATCAACCTGCGACGCTGAGGACCCAAGTTAAAAACCCCAAGATATCTAGCTGGAGCTCAGGCTCATCAACATGATCCCATTGTCACTGACTTGAGCCCAAGGTTGCTGGCTTGAGCAGGAAGTCAGTGGCTTGGCTGGAGCTCCCTGGATCAAGGCTGTCTGAGAAGCAATCATTGAACAACTGTAGTGACACACCAATGAGTTGATGCTTCTCATCTCTCTCCCTTCCTGCCTGCCTTGTCTGTCTCTCTTACTCTCTCAGTCTTTGTCTTTCTTACACAACAAATAAACAAACAACCAAACAGACAAAAAAACTGCCAAGCAAATTCATCAGGTCTGCCATTTTTAGCACATGAACTCTAAAATCTTTTTAGGCTCATGCACATACATGAGCACATATGTTATATATTAAAATACTGATTGTAGAATATTTTTTATACAAAAAATCTTGACAGAGCTTTGTATGAAAAGTTCATTCATTTAATTGAACTTAATGTACGTCCTCAAACATAACAATTTCATACTTTACTATACTGAAATTTCCAGTCAGAATAATTGGGCAACAAAAAGAAATAAAAGGTATCCAAATTGAAAAAGTAAAAGTAAAGCTATCTGTATATGCTTATGTGAGTGTATGTGTAGAAAATGCTACAGAATCTACAAAAAAGTTTTAGCTAGTGAATGAGTTTAAATTTTTAGGATACAAGATCAGCATGCCAAAATTAATTGTATTTCTATACGCTAGCAATGAACAAAAAAAATATAAAATTTTAAAGAATTTTAAAGAACTCTTACAACTCAACAACAAAAAGGGTTCATTCCTTGTAAAACTCTTAGAATATTATAAGTAGAAAGAAATTTTCTCAATTTGATAAAAGGCATCTACAAAAATTTTGTAGATAACATCAGAGAATGGTAAAACAACAACAACAACTGCGTGCTTTGCTTTTAAGATCAGGAACAAGATAAGGAGGTCTGTTTTTTTCCACTTCTATTTGATATCATACTGGATAGTCTAAGTTTATTAAAGCAAGAAATAAAAGGAATTCGGATTGATAGGAAAGGAGTAAAACTATTTATATTCACAATCGACATGATCACCTATATAGAATATTTTAAATCTACAAAAAGCTGCTAGATATAAATGAATTTAAATAAGGTTACAAGATATAAGATAAAAATGAAAGCATCCATGCTTTTTCTATATACTAATAACTAACGTTGGAAATCATATTTAAATAAAATGATACCATTGACAATAGTATTAAAAAAAACCCAATGAAGTGGGTAAGTGTAAACTTAACTGGTATTCAAGACCAGTATACCAAAAACCACAAAACACTACTGAAAGAACTTAAAGAAATTTTGGAGAGGTATATAATGTTCATAGATCAGAAGACTCAATTTTGTCATTTTGTTAATTTTCTTCCAATTGATGTATAGATTCATATTTATTCAAATTCATTTGGAAATGCAAAAGTCTAGAATAGTTAAAACAACTTTGTAAAAAAGTACAAAGTTGGAGAAATGTCTGTTCAAAACTCATTGTAAATCTACACTAATCCAAATGTTATTTATTTTTTTAATGAAAATATTTTTTTTAGTTATCATTTTTAAGAAAACTTTATTTAGAAAATAAACTCTAACATGGTGACATTGATCCATAAGAGCATATGCACTTCAGGTGTACACCTCTATAGCATTTAAACTGTTGATTATGTTGTGTATCCATCATCCAAAGTCAAATCATTTTCTGACACCTCATATTTGTTTCTCTTTACATCCTTCCCCCCATCTCCTTTGCCTGCCCTATTCACTCAATTCCCCTTCCACTTCCCCCACATTCCCTTCCTCCTGGTAACCACTTCACCTTTATCTATGTTCATACAGTCTCAGTTTTATATTGCACCTATGTGTGAAATCATACTGACCTTAGCTTTTTTCTTTTTGTGTGTGTGTGTGAGAGAGAGAGACAGAGACAGGGACAGATGGGGGCACACAGACAGGAAGGGAGAGAGATGATAAGTATCAATTCTTCATTGTGGCATCTTAGTTCATTGATTGCTTTCTCATAAGTACCTTGACCGGGGGCTACAGCAGACCAACTGACTCCTTGCTCAAGCCAGGGACCTTGGGCTCAAGCTGGTGAGCCTTGCTCAAACCAGATGAGCCTGCGCTTAAGCTGGTGACCTTGGGGTTTTGAACTTGGGCCCTCCGTATCCCAGTCTGACACTCTATCCACTGTGCCACCACCTGGTCAGGCATTACCTTTTTCTGATTTACTTGTGTCACTCAGTATAATGTTCTCAAGGTCCATCCATGTTGTTGTAAATGTCACTATATGTCACTATGTCATCGTTTCTTTCTTTTTTTTTTTTTTTGGATTTTTCTGAAGTGAGAAGCGGGGAGGCAGAGAGACAGACTCCCATATGTGCTTGACTGGGTTCCACCCAGCATGCTGACTAGGGCTGATGCTCCACCCATCTGGAGCATTGCTCTGTTTCAACTGGAGCCATTCTAGTGCCTGAGACAGAGGTGATGGAGCTATCCCCAGTGCCCTGGCCAAGTTTGCTTCAATGGAGCTTTGACTGCAGTAGAGGAAAAAAGAGATAGAGAGAAAGGAAAGGGGGAAGGGTGAAGAAGAAGATGGGCACTTCTCCTGTGTGCCCTGGCCAGGAATCGAACCTAACTTCCACATGCCAGGCCGACGTTCTACCTCTGAGTTAGCCAGCCAGGGCTGTCAATGTTTCTTATGGCTGAGTAGTATTCCATTGTATTTATGTACCACATCTTCTTTATCCAATTCTCTATCAAGAGACACTTTGGTTGTTTCCATGTCTTGGTCATTGTGAATAATGCTGTGATGAGCTTGGGGATGAATGTTTCTTTACGTATCAATGTTTTCTATTTCTTGGGGAAGATACTCAGTAGAGGAATTGCTGGGTCATATGGTAATTCTATCCTTAATTTTTTGAGGAACCACCATAATTTCTTCCATAATGGTTGTAATAATTTGGAGTGCATGAGGGTTTCTTTTTCTCCACAGCCTTTCCAACACTTGTTATTACCTGTCTTGTTGATAATAGCCCATTTAAACTGGTGTGAGGTGATATTTCATTGTAGTTTTGACTTGCATTTCTTTAATAGCTAGTGAAGATGATAATTTTTTCATATACAGTGGTACCTTGAGATACGAATTTAATTCCTTCTGCAACCAAGCTCGTAAGTCAGTCAACTCGTATATCAAGCTGCCGATACTGGACCCATGCGCCAATGCGCCAACTAGCGTCAGCTTCCCAAATCACCACTGGTATCTCGGAATTTTGCTTGGATCTTGAACAAATATACGGACCGTGTCGCAGTTCATATTTGTATGTTGGTCTGTTTGTATCTCAAGGTACCACTGTGTCTGTTAGCCATTTGTATGGCTGCTTGGGAAAAGTGTCTGTTCATGTCCTCTCTCCACTTTTTAATTGGATTGCTTGCTTGTTTATTTCTGAATTTGTGAGTTCTTTATATATTTTGCATAATAACCCCTTATTGAAGCTATTGTCTGAAAATATCACTCATTTAGTTGGCTATCTATTTGTTCTGTTGTCTTTTTCTTTTGCTGTGCAGAAGCTTTGTAGTTTGATGTAGTCCCATTTATTTATTTTTCCCTTTACTTCCCTTGCCTTTGGGGTCAAATTCATAAATTGTTCTCTACAGTCAAGGTCCATGAGCTTAGTACCTATATTTTCTTCTTTGTAATTTATAGTTTCAGGTCTTATATTTAGGTCTTTGATCCATTTCAAATTAATTTTTGTGCAAGAGGACAAACTGTAGTGAAATTTCATTCTTTTGCATGTGGCTTTCCAATTTTTCCAGCACCATTTATTGAAGAGGCTTTCTTTTCTCCGTTGTGAGTTTTTGACTCCTTTGTCAAAGATGATTTGTCCATATATATGTGGTTTTATTTCTGGGCTATCAATTCTGTTCCATTGGTCTGTCTGTCTGCTTTTCTGCCAGTATCATGCTGTTTTGATTATCATGGCTCTATAGTATAATTTGAAGTTAGGTAGTGTGATACCTCTGGCTTCATTCTTTTTTCTCAGGATTGTTTTGGTTATTCAGGGTTGTTTGTGTTTGTTTGTTTTTTTATAATTCTGTACAAACCTGGTTATTTTTTGTTCTATTTTTTTTTTAAAATGACATTGGGATTTTGATGGGGACTGCAGCATTAAGTTTGTATATTACTTTGGGTAATATGGCCAATTTATCTACATTGATTCTTTCAATCCATGAACATGGAATATTTTTCCATTTTATTGAAAAAATGTTCAACTACTTTCAATTACTTTTTCAATTACTTTCGATAATGTTTTATAATTTTCAGTATATAGATCCTTCACATCATTTGGTAAGTATATTCCTAGGTACTTTATTATTTTGTTGCAATTGTAAAAGGATTTTATTTTAGTTCATTTTCCAAAGTTTCATTATTGGCATATAAAAAAGCAGTAGACTTTTCTATATTGAATTTGTATCCTGTGACTTTATTGTATTGGTTTATTGTTTCTAATAAGTTTTGGTAGAGTCTTTTGGGTTTTCTATATGCAGGATCATGTCAACTGCAAAAACTGATGCCTTTACTTTTTCTTTTCTGATATGGATGCCTTTTACTTCTTTCACTTGCCTGATAATTTTGACTAAAACTTCCAGAGTTATATTGAATAAGAGTAGAGAAAGTGGGCAACCTTGTCTCATTCCTGATTTTAGAGAAAAAACCTTCCTTTTTTTTACCATTTAGTATGATATTACCTGGTGATTTGTCATATATGGCCTTTACTATGCTTAGGTACTTTCCTTCTATTATGATTTTATTGAGTGTTTTAAACATAAAGGTATGTTGTACTATATCAAATGTCTTTTCTGTATCTATTGATAAAATAAAATGGTTTTTCTTTGTTTCATTGATTGATTTATGTATGGTGAACCACCCTTATGCTCCTGGAATGAAATCCACTTGATTGTGATGTATTATTTTACTTAATGTGTTGTACTAATTCAATTTGCTAGTATTTTGTTTAAGATTTTTGCATCTGTATTCATTGGAGATATTGGTCTGTATTTTTTGTGCTGGCCAGGTTTTGGTATGAGGGTTATGTTGGCCTCATAAAATGTGTTGGGGAGTATTGCCTTTTTTATTTTTTGTAAGATGTTAAGAAGTATAGGTACCAAATCTTCTTTGAATGTTTGGTAGAATTTGTTAGTGCAGCTGTCTGGCCTGGGGCTTTTGTTTTTGGAGAGATTTTGGATAGTTGTTTCTATTTCCTCCCAGCTAATGGGTCTATTTAAGTTTTCTACTTCCTCCTGACTCAATCTAGGAAGATTGTACAGTTCTGGGAATTTATCCATTTCCTCTAGGTTGAATTAGGTGGCATAGAGTCTTTCATAATATACTACTATAATCCTTTGTATATCTAAAATGTCTGTGATAATTTCTCCCCTTTTGTTTTGGATTTTGTTTATATGAATCCTTCTTATTTTTTCCTTAGTCTAGCCAGGAGTTTGTCGATTTTATTGATCTTTTCAAAGAATCAGCTTTTTGTTGTATTAAATTTTTTGTATATATATATTTTCTTCTCTATTTTATTTAACTCTGCTGTAATTTTTACTATTACCTCTCTGCTGCTGACTTTGAATCACCTTTGTTCTTCTTTTTCTAGTTCCTTAAAGTTTGATGTTAGGTCGTTTACTTGTGATCTTTCTTGTTTCTTGATATAAGCCTATAATGATATAAAGTTCCCTCTTATTACTGCCCATATTGCATCCCAGAAATTTTTATGTTTTGTTGTCATTTTCTCTTGTCCGTATATATCTTTTGATCTCTGTTTTTATTTCTTCTTTGACCCAGTCATTTTTTAGCAGTATGTTGTTTAATTTTTACATTTTTATGGGTTTCTTTACTTCTTTTTTACAGTTAAATTCTACCTTTTAAAGCCTTATGGTCAGAAAATATGCTTGGTATAATTTCAGTTTTCCTAAATTTGTTAAGGTCAGTTTTGTGGCCTAACATATGGTCTATCCTTGAGAATGTTCCATGCATACTGGAGAAGAATATATAACCTGATGTTCTTGGATAAAACTTCCTATAAATGTATACTATGTCCATTTGATACAGTTAAGGCCAATATTTTTTTTTAATTTTCTTTTTGATGGTCTATCTAAAGCTGTCAATAGTCTGTTGAAATTTCCAAGTATGATTGTGTTTTTCTCTGTTTCTATTTTTAGATTAATTAGTAGATGTCTTATATATTTTGGTGCTCTCTGGTTTGGTGCATATATATAAAGAAGTGTTATGTCTTTTTGATACAATGTCCCTTTCATCATTATGAAATCTCCATCTTTGTCTTGGGTTATATTTGTTGTCTTGAAGTCAATGTTGTCAGATCTGAGCATGGCTACACATGCTTTTCTTTGGATATGATTTGCTTGCAGAATAATTTTCCAACCTTTTACTTTGAATCTACTTTTGTCCTTGCAGCTTAGATGTGTTTCTTGAAGGCAGCATATGGTTGGTTTTTCTTTTTTGATTCAATCTGCTACTTTGTGCCTCTTTATTGGTGAAGTCATTCCATTTACATGTAGAGTAATTACTAAAACTTGAGGCTTTCTTATAGCCATTTTATGTTCTGTTTTGTGGTAGCTCTATGCCTCAATCAGTTCTTTTCTTTTTTGTTTCTGTCAGATGTGTTTGTTTGATGGTATTCCATACTTCCTTCCCCTGTTTCTTCTATTTTTTAAGCTGTGTGTTTCAGTAGTGGCTTTTTTTTGTGGGTTGTCACCATTAGTTTAAGAATAAATGTTCATATATGCAAGAGTTCTTTGTCATATGAGTGCTTCTGCAATCCATCCTACTTTGCTACTGTAGATTTTTATCCTCTCCCCTTATACATTATTGTTATCACAGATCATCCTTATTTTGATTATGATCTTGTTGAGTTTTTATTTGTAGTTTTGATTTGTTTTGTTCTTTGTGTCTGGTCAAATAACTCCCTTTAGTATTTCCTGCATTGTGGGTTTTCTGGTGATAAATTGTCTTAGCTTCTCTGTGTTTGTAGAAGTTTTTATTTCTCCTTCATAATTGAAGGATAACGTTGATAGATATAGTATTTTTGGCTAGCAATTCCTCCTTTTTAGTACTTTGAATGTTTGGGTTAACTCTCTTCTGGCTTGTAGAGTTTCTGCTTAGAAGTCTGATGATAACCTAATGGGCTTTCTTTTATATATTATGTTGTTCTTTTTTCTAGCTGCTTTGAGGAGTCTTTCTTTGCCATTTATTTGTGACAATTTTATTACAATGTGCCTTGGAGCAAGTCTGTTTGGGTTGCAGTAACTTAGTGTTCTGTTTGTTTCTTAGATTTGAGGCTATTATTCTTTCCATAGTTTTGGGAATTTCTAATCAATTATTTGATTGAATAGGCTCTCCATTCTCTTCTCCCTCTTTTCTTCTTATGGTATACCCATTATTTTTATATTGTTCTTTGTGATGGAGTCCAAAAATTCTTGTTGTGTTCTAGTTTTTCTTTAATTAGTGAGTCTCTCTGTAGTATTTATAGTCACCCATCTTTGATGTCATTGATTCTTTTCTTTGTCTGACTTGTTCTATTAGCTAAACTTGCTACCTCAGTCTTCAATTCATCTTTGAGTCATTCATCTGTTTTTAAAGTTTCAGCATCCTTGGTGTGGTATAGATTTTGCTCATTAATTTATTTTCTGAGCTTATTAAGTTGTCTATTGGTGTCTTCTTGCATTTCATTGAGTATTTTTCTGACTTCAATTTTGATTTCTTTATCATTTAACTTCACGGTTTCCATATGGTTGAGTTCTTTTTTTTTTCTTTCTGAAATACATCTCTGTTTTGTCTGGCCATAGTATTCAATTTATTCTTTCTTTATTTTATTTTATTTTTTATTCATTTTAGAGAGGAGAGGGAGAGACAGAGAGAAGGGGGGAGGAGCTGGAAACATCAACTCCCATATGTGCCTTGACCAGGCAAGCCCAGGGATTCGAACCGGCGACCTCAGCATTTCCAGGTCGACTCTTTATCCACTGCGCTAAGACAGGTCAGGCAATTTATTCTTTCTTGATGGCAGTTGAAAGTTGTATTTTTAAGAATCCTAACAAAAAAAAAATTAAAATAATTAAAAATTTAAAAAATAAAATAAAAAATTAAAATTATCATTGATAATGAAGAGAGCACAGGGAAAAGATGCATAGGAAACAGAAAAATCAAAAACAAAACACCCACAGGATAAGGTTTCAAGATGACCACAGAGTAGGCAGACACTCCAATTCCCACTTTCTAGAACCAAGGTGGATTACAACTTAAATCTGAGAACACTCATCATGAAAGACAAACTTTGGATTAAAGCAGGGGTAGTCAACCTTTTTATACCTACCACCCACTTTGTTTTTGTATTTTTCTGAAGCTGGAAACGAGTAGAGACAGTCAGACAGACTCCTGCATGCACCCGACTGGATCCACCCGGCACGCCCACCAGGGGGCGATGCTTTGCCCACCAGGGGGCGATGCTCTGCCCCTCTGGGGCGTCGCTCTGTTGCGACCAGAGCCACTCTAGCACCTGGGGCAGAGGCCAAGGAACCATCCCCAGTGCCCGGGCCATCTTTGCTCCAATGGAGCCTCGGCTGCAGGAGGGGAAGAGAGAGACAGAGAGGAAGGAGAGGGAGAGGGGTGGAGAAGCAGTTGGGTGCTTCTCCTGTGTGCCCTGGCTGGGAATTGAACCCGGGACTTCTGCACACCAGGCCGACTATCTACCACTGAGCCAACTGGCCAGGGACCCTACCGCCCACTTTTTTTTTTTATCTCTGCTAGTAGTAAAATTTTTTAACTGCCCACTGGTTTCATAGTAATGGTGATTCATAAAGTAGGGTAGTAACTTTACTTTATAAAATGTATTAAGTAGAGTTACATCAAGTTAAAGCATATAATAATAATTATTTACGTCAAATTTTTGCTACGTTTGGCAGAATAAATCTTTATAAAACAACTTACTATAGTTAAATCTTTCTTTTTATTTATACCTTGTATGCTCCATTTCACCCACCATAATAGTTGGAATGCCCACTAGTGGATGGTAGGGACCAGGTTGACTACCACTGGTCTAAACTAAGAGGATTCTACGCTAAGGACCACCAAAGAACCGACACTGAATCTGGTAGAAAAGGTGGAGATGCAGAAAAGGCTTCCCTGCTCCAGGGAGTGGGGAGCAGTGCCTGGGAGGAACTTTTATAATGGGGAGGGCTGTCCAGAAAGTTCTAGGTCCTTATCCCCAAAACCAGAATCCAAGCATAGAGTTCTAAAGCCTGGAAGGGGTTTACAGAGTATATTTGGCTGGGAAAAAAGCCTAGATATGGTTTGAGAGAAGGAGGCAGGACTCTCAGACCCAGGCTACATATTAAAGGAACTGCATGGAGAGCCTCACTCACAGCCATTTTCACGAAGCTCCAGGAGGATACCTTAACCCCTGGGCTGAGTCACTCCCCAAATTTAAAGTGAACCAGCATTACCAGCAAAAAAAAGTGCCCTGTCCACCAGAGGCTCCCCTACCGTAGCTAGAATAAAGGCACTTAGAGCCAGGCACTATTTTAGGGACACAAATAAGGTGTGCAAAGGTATAAGCTAAACCACCACCCCACTTTTCCCCTGCACTGCTGAGTGCTTGCACAGGACAGATAGGCCAGAGGCATCAGGGCACAGCTGCAGAAGTTAAAACAAGTACATGTAAACTGGCCCACAGAGCCAGGAACCACTGTTGCCACTGGTTAAGTCCAGGCTCACAAACAGCTCTGCTTGATGAGTGGCCTGCCCTTGGTAGGGGGGAGGCCCAAGTGTCAGGTGAGGAGGTACCATTGGGCACGTACGAGCCTGCGAGCGAAGGCAGAGTCACGCTTGTGGCTGCAGGGATCCAGATCAGCATGCAAACCTGCTCAGGGTGTGGGTGCACACTCAGTGGCAGTGAAAGAATGGGTGACCACGGCGGTGATCTGAGAGGGCATGTGCGACACCACTGAGGAGGCTGCTGATATCTGAGCCAACTGAGGCATCCCTAGAAGTGGTCCAAACAGGCACATGGGGAGCAGCAGTGGAGGTGACCTGGTAGACAGACCATACAACAGGAGCACAGGGGCCACACCCACTGGACCCCTGTGACTACGCCCTACTGAGTGCTGAAAAGCAAGAAAAAAAAATAATTAAATAAATAAAAACTCTGGATAGAGAAACACCTGAGGCTAAGGAACAAGCCACATCCAATACTGTATCTAATCACTGAATTATAGTACTGAGCCCAACAACTAGCCAACAATAAGAGATAATAGAAAGCGAATTTTAGGGAAACTTGAACTTTTAAAGGAACTTCTCCCAGGCCAAGAGTAGATAAAAGCAAGCCTAGAAGTGCAGTGGATACTTACAACAGCACCTGGACCTAGCAGAGGCAGCCACAAGATTGCAGTGACTACCTTGATCTGCACCAGACCACGGCCAGGGAAATCCAGGACAACACAGACAAAATGGGAAGACAGAGAAGTGCAATCCAAATGAATCAACAAGAGAAACCCCCAAGAAAATGAACTAAGTGAGACAGAAATAAACAAACTACTGGATGCAGAGTTTAAAATAATGATTATTAGAATGCAGAAAAATCTTAGAACAACTGTGGATCAACACAGTAAGCACATAAATAAAGAGATAACTAGCATCAAAAAAGACATTGAAATAATAAAGAAGAACCAGTCAGAAATGAGAAATACAATATCAGAAATGAAGACCACACTAGTAGGAATTACCAGCAGGCTGGATGAAGTAGAGGATCAAATCAGCAATTTAGAAGACAAGATAAACAAAAACATGGAAGTGGAGCATCAAAAAGAAAAGAGACTGAAAAAATCTGAGGAAACTAAAAGAGAGCTCTGTGACAACATAAGGAGAAACAACATCCACATCATAGAAGTTCCTGAAGAAGAAGAGAAAGACAAGGGATAGAGACCTTGTTAAATTAAATCATAGCTTAAGACTTCCTTAAATTGATGCAGGAAAAAGTCACACAAGTTCAAGAAACACAGAGAATTACATGAAAGAGAAATCCAAAGAAATCCACACCAAGACACATCATAATTAAAATACCAAAGTGAACAGAGAAAGAGAAAATATTAAAAGCTGCTATAGAAAAAAAGGCTATCACCTACAAGGGAGCCACCATAAGGATGACATCTGACTTCTCAATAGAAACACTTGAAGAAGGGATTGGAAAGAAATATTCAACGTATGCAGAATAAGAGCCTAAAACCAAGACTACTTTATCGAGTAAGGCTATCGTTTAAAATTGAATGAGGAATAAAAAGCTTCCCAGACCAAAAAACAAACAAACAAACAAACAAAAAAAACTCAAGGAATTCATTACAACAAAACCAATGCTGCAAGAAATGTTAAGGGGCCTACTGTAAACAGAACAAAGGGGGAAAAGAATATAGTAAAAAAGAAATATTGTTTTTAAGAATAAAATGGCAATAAACAACTACATATCAATAATAACATTAAATGTGAATGGTTAAATGATCCAATGAAAAGACATAGTGTAGCTGCATGGATAAGAAAACAGGACCCATACATATACTGTCTACAAGAGACACACCTCAAAACAAAAGATACACATAAAGTAAAGGTAAAAGGATGCAAAAAAATATTTCATGCAAATGAAAACAAACAAAAAAAAAGCTGGTGACCTGAAGATGGCAGCAGAGTAGGCAGACGCACAGACTCCCAGCTCACACCACTGAACTGGATTATAAACTAATTTATGAACAATCAGCGTGAACAACCAAATCTCGACTACAAAAACAGCTCTCAAAAAACAAGGAGCAAAGAAGAAGCCACAACAAATCTGGTAGGGAGTGCCTGAATCTCCCCTGATTACAGGAACAGGGCGGGGTGAGGCAGGGTTCTCACTCCAAGGAAAAGAGCAGTAAATATTGCTCACAGCCACTTGCCTGGAAACCAGGGAACAAGTTGTGTTGAAAGGGCCCACTTGTCTTCCAAAAAGAAAGGAGAGAGAGATGGATGGTGAGGGGAAAAGAATATAGGTGTTGACATAAAAAGCTGACTCATTTAGTGCTGGAGGTGGCCATAACTGGGGGAGGGGCTGATCCTTCCACAAAGCAAAATACAAAAGTACTTACAGGTCATAGAGATACAAACATCTCTCCAGCTCCAATTAGCGTGACGAGACACAGCTGAAAACAAGAAGTGGGGAGGAGGGGCAGTAACTCAGGTCTCCATGGAGATCTGAGATACACCTCCCCCTACTGAAGCTGAGAAAGCAACCCACCACCAGAGAGATTAACTGGCAGAAGAGGACTTCAGAGCCTCAGGACACACCCACTGCATTCCTGGATACAGTTTCAAATAATCCCCCTGCTGAGATCAGCAAACAAGACAATCACCTGTCTTTGAAGTCTGAAATCAAGACTTCAAAGCAGCCCAATCCTAAAGTGGATTACAAATAATAGCTGATGCCAACTCAAGAAGACCTAGAAACAACACAAGTAAAAACTGGAGGTGAACAACACCAAGCCTAGACTCAACCAGCTCTACAAAGAAAACACACAAACACCTAGATACAATGAGAAGACAAAGAAGTGCAATCCAAATGAAACCACAAGAGAAACCTTCAGGAGATGAACTGAGTGATATGGAAATAATCAAACTTCCAAAGGAGGAGTTTAAAATAATGATTGTAAGGATGCTTAGGGATCTTAGAACAACAATGGATGGTCATCACAAACACCTAAATAAAGAAATAGCAAGTATAAAAAAGGTTATTGAAATATTAAAAAAGAATCAGTTGGAGATGACAAGTACAATATCAGAAATGAGGACCACAGTGGAAGGAATTAAAGACAAGATGGATAGAGCTGAGGATCAAATCAGCGAGTTGGAGGACAACTGGAATGAAGGCATGAAAGCAGAGAAAAAAGAAAAGAGACTCAAAAAGTCTGAGGAAACTCTTAGAGAGCTCTGTGACAACATAAAGAGAAATAACATCCGCATCATAGGGGTTCCTGAAGAAGAAGAGAAAGAACAAGGGATAGAGGCTTTGTTCAATCATATCATAGCTGAAAACTTCCCTAAATTAATGCAGGAGTAACTCTCAAAAATTCAAGAAGCACAGAGAACTCCACTAAAAAGAAACCCAAAGCAACCTACACCAAGACACATCATAATTAAAATACCAAAGCTAAGTGATAAAAAGAAAATGTTAAAAGCCGCGAGAGACAAAAAGGCTATCACCTACAAAGGAGCCCCATAAGGATGACATCAGACTTCTCAACAGAAACACTTGAAGCCAAAAGGGAACGGCAAGAAATATTCAAAGTAATGCAGAACAAGAACCTACAATCAAGACTACTTTATCCAGCAAGGCTATCATTTAAAATTAAAGGGGAAATAAAAAGTTTTCCGGACAAAAAAAAACTCAATGAATTCATTACAACCAAACCAATGCTCTAGGAAATGTTAAGGGGCATGGTGTGAACAGATCAAAGTGGGAAAAGAATATAGCAAAAGAAGAATATAGCTTTAAAGAATAAAATGGCAACAAACAACTACATATCAATAATAACCTTAAATGTAAATGGATTAAATGATCCAATCAAAAGACATAGGGTAGCTGCATGGATTAGAAAACAGGACCTGTACATATGCTGTCTACAAGAGACACACCTTAAAACAAAAGATGCACATAGGTTGAAGGTAAAAGGATGGAAAATACATTTCATGCAAATGGAAATGAAAAAAAAGCTGGGGTAGCAATACTTATATCAGACAAAATTGACTTTAAAACAAAGAATATAGTAAGAGATAAAGAAGGCCACTACATAATGATAAAGGGAGTAATCCAACAGGAAGATATAACTATTATAAATATCTACGCACCTAATATAGGAGCACCTAATATATAAAGCAGACTTTGATGAATATAAAGAGCGAGATCAACAGCAACAGTATAATAGTAGGGGATTTTAATACTCCACTAACATCACTAGATAGATCCTCAAGAAAGAAAATTAACAAAGAAACAGCAGACTTAAAGGACACAGTAGATCAACTTTATTTAATAGATATCTACAGAACCTTTCACCCTAACATAGCAGAATATACATTCTTTTCAAGTGCTTATGGTACATTCTCTAGGATAGAGCACATGTTAGGGCACAAAAGTGGTCTCAACAAATTTAAGAAGATTGAAATCATATCAACACTTTCTCTGATCACAATGGCATGAAACTAGAAATCAACCACAACAGAAAAGCTCAAAAATTCTCAAACACATGGAAATTAAATAACAGGTTGTTAAATAACAAATGGATTAAGAATGATATCAAAGAAGAAATAAAAAAATTCCTAGAAATGAATGATAATGAGCATACAACAACTCAAAATTTATGGGATACAGCAAAAGTAGTACTGAGAGGGAAGTTCATAGCAATACAGGCACACTTTAAGAAGCTAGAGAAAGCTCAAATAAACAACTTAGCCCTGCATCTAAAAGAACTAGAAAAAGAACAGCAAGTAAAGCCTAAATGTAGTAGAAGAAAGGGAATAATAAAAATCAGAGCAGAAATAAATGACATAGAGTAAAGAAACAATACAGAGGATCAATTAAACTAGCAGCTGGTTTTTTGAAAAGGTAAACAAGATTGATGAACCTTTAACTAGACTTACCAAGAAAAAGAGAGAGAGGACTCAAATAAATAAAATTAGAAGAAATGAGAGGGGAGAAATAACAACTGACCAACTGACACAAGAGAAATACAAAGGATTGTAAGAAAATACTATGAAGAACTGTGTGCCAAAATACTAGACAACCTAGATGAAATGGACAAATTCCTTGAAACATACAATCTTCCAAAAATCAATCTGAAAGAATCAGAAAACCTAAACAGACTGATTACACCAAATGAGATCAAAACAGTTATCAAAATGCTCCCAAGAAAGAAAAGTCCTGGGCCAGATGGTTTCACAAGTGAATTCTACCAAATATTCAAAGAAGAACTAACTTATTCTTCTCAAACTATTTCAAAAATTCAAGCGAAAGGAAGACTTCCAAGCTCCTTTTATGAGGCGAGCATAATTCTGATTCCAAAACTAGGAAAACACAACACAAAGAAAGAAAATTATAGGCCAATATCCCTGATGAATATAGATTTTAAAATCCTCAACAAAATATTAGCAAACCGGATCCAACAATATATGGAAGAAATCATATACCATGATCAAGTGGGATTTATTCTGGGGAGGCAAGGCTGGTACAATATTCACAAATCTATTAATGTGATTCATCACATAAACAAAAGGAAGGAGAAAAACCACATGATAATTTCAATAGATGCAGAAAAAGCATTTGATAAAATCCAGCACCCATTCATGATCAAAACTCTCAGCAAAGTGGGAATACAGGGAACATACCTCAACATGATAAAAGCCATCTATGACAAACCCACAGCCAACATCATACTCAATGGGCAAAAATTAAAAGCAATCCCCTCAAGATCAGGAAGAAGGCAGGGGTGCCCCCTTTCACCACTCTTATTCAACATAGTTCTGGAAGTCCTAGCCACAGCAATCAGACAAGAAGAAGAAATAAAAGGCATTCAAGTTGGAAAAGAAGAAGAAAAGCTATGATTATTTGCAGATGATATGGTATTGTATATAGAAAATCGTAAAGTCTCAGTCAAAAAACTACTCGACCTGATAAATGAATTCAGCAAGGTGGCAGGATATAAAATTAATATTCAGAAATCAGAGGCATTTTTATACACCAACAATCAACAGTCAGAAAGAGAAATTAAGGAAACAATCCCCTTCACAATTACAACCAAAAAAATAAAGTACCTAGGAGTACATTTAACCAGGGAGACTAAAGACTTGTACTCGAAAAATTATAAAACATTGATAAAAGAAATCAAGGAAGATACAAACAATTGGAAGCATATACCATACTCATGGTTAGGAATAATAAACATCATTAAAATGTCTATATTACCCAAAGTAATTTATAAATTCAATGCAATACCAATTAAAATACCAATGACATACTTTAAAGATATAGATCACACATTCCAAAAATTTATATGGAACCAAAAGAGAACACGAATAGCCTCAGGAATCTTAAAAAAGAAGAATAAAGTGGGAGGTATCACACTTCCTGATATCAAGTTATACTACAAGGCCATTGTACTCAAAACAGCCTGGTACTGGCATAAGAACAGGCATATAGATCAATGGAACAGAACGGAGAACCCAGAAATAAACCCACAGCTCTATGGACAACTGATATTTGACAAAGGAGGTAAGGAAATACAATGGAGTAAAGACAGCCTCTTCAATAAATGGTGTTGGGAAAATTGGACAGCTACTTGCAAAAAAATGAAGCTAGACCACCAACTTACACCATACACAAGAATAAACTGAAAATGGATAAAAGACTTAAATGTAAGCCATGAAACCATATGCATCTTGAAAGAAAACATAGGCAGTAAGCTCTCCGACATCTCTCGCAGCAATATATTTGCTGATTTATCTCCACGGGGAAGTGAAATAAAAGACAGGATAAACAAATGGGACTATATCCAACTAAAAAGCTTTTGCACAGCTAAAGACAATAAGAACAGAATAAAAAGACAAACTACACAATGGGAGAATATATTTGACAATACATCTGGTAAGGGGTTAATAACCAAAATTTATAAAGAACTTGTAAATCTCAACACCAGGAAGATAAACAATCCAATCCAAAAATGGGCAAAAGAGATGAATAGACACTTTTCCAAAGAGGACATACAGATGGCCAATAGGCATATGAAAAAATGCTCAACATCACTAATCATTAGAGAAATGCAAATTAAAACCACAATGAGATATCACCTCACACCAGTCAGAAGGGCGGTCATCAACAAAACAACACAGAATAAGTGCTGGCGAGGATGTGGAGAAAAGGGAACCCTCCTGCACTGCTGGTAGGAATGCAGACTGTTGTAGCCACTGTGGAAAACAGTATGGAGATTCCTCAAAAAGTTAAAAATTGAACTGCCTTATGATCCATCTATTCCACTTTTAGGAATGTACCACAAGAAAACCATAGCACTGTTTCAAAAGGAGAAATGTAGTCTCCTACATGTTTATGGTAGCATTGTTCACAATAGCAAAGATCTGGAAATAGCCCAAGTGTCCGTCAGTGGACAAGTGGATTAAAAGTCAGTGGTACATATATATAATGGAATACTACAGGGCCATGAAAAAAGGAAAGCTTACCTTTTGCAACAACATGGAAGGACATGGAAACTATTATGTGAAGTGAAATAAGCCAGGCAGAAAAATAAACATATCATATGACCTCACTCATTTGAGGAATCCAAGGAATAATGAGAACTGAGGAACGGAATTGAGACAGAAGAGAGATCAATGGGACCAGAGGAAAAGAGAGCAGAGGGAAAGGGCATGATAGGATGGGATAAACCTGAATTGAAGGGGGGAAGGTACAATCGGGAAGGGCAAGGGAGATGTTGAGGAGAATATTAGGGAGAGGGATGCATTTGTGGCAACACTAGAATCTATGTAAACACAATAAATTAAAATCATTAAAAAGCCTTATCAAATTATAGAGTTTAAATGTACTCAGCTTATTGAATGTCAAATTCTATTGTAATAAAGCTGTTAAAATTAAATATCAGATTATATTTTTCTGAAAAGCTTTTATAGTGAATGTCATATAACTATCTTATTGGCATTTCTATTTTAATTTGCAGCCAAATAACAGACAGCCCCTAAATGAACACATTGTACCTTCTCTGAATTTTACTGGTTTTCATTTACTCTTAAATAAGAGAGAGAGAGCAGAATGACCTAGCAACTGTTGAGAAAACTGTAATAATTTGAGTTCAAGGAAACAGTGTTATCAGAGAGAACTGTTTTTATCTGGTTGGCAAAAGAAGCCTAATAATGTCTAAAACAATAAATGGAGAGATATATCATGTTCATTAGTTGGAAGACTCGACTCTGCCATGATATCTATTTTCCCAAGTAATATAATGTAGCTAGCTAGCATCAAGAGGGGTCAACTACTTACCAGACACGTACTTGAAAACCAGAACATTTCATAAAACAGAAATTGTATACTTTTGGCAGTAACCAATTAAAACTGAAGACAGCTTTTTAAAGTCAAAAGTACACTAGATTATAAAACTTAGAAGTATTCCAGTTGTGCCAGCATTTAGGTTTGTGATATTGGGCAAGTCATTTCACCTCTCTGGGCTTTATATTCAACCAAGTAGATAGCTGAGTAGTCAGTTTACGAGCCTTATGAACAGTTATTTTTATTTCCCTATAGTGTTTTTTTAGCGTATTTGAGTGTTATAGTCCAGAACCATTTTCATTTACTTTTTTGAACACCTTTATATTCTTTGAAAGAAGAAAAGATGATGTAGTATGCACTGTTCTAAATAGAACATGAACCTTAGAATTGTCTTCCTTTCTTTCTTTAGAATGAGTCTCTTTTTCCCATTCACTCACATTAGTTTATTTTTTCTATTCACCTATTTATACTAAGTAATAAAGTTTTGTTTATATGTAGCTAGTTTGCTAGGCAACTGTTAAGTGATTTCATATTTATAGATATCTATAGATAGAAATATTGTTCCTGTATATATATTCTGAGAATTCAAAACTTTTTGGACAGTCAAAATTTTAAGAACTATGAAATATGAAATGCTTTGATTCATTTGCATATTTTAGTGAATTTGAATATTACAAATTCTGACTATATCAAGGTCTTTCCAGAGTTTTTCTGTGGGTAATAAACCTCACTATATGTGTGTATATATGTATTTTTTTCTGTTTTACAATTTACATAGTGACAAACTTAAACTATGGGCTAATGATATTTCTGCATTCTAGTTTGATAATGGACCTTAACCTTGCACTATTTCATTTCATTAAAAGAGAAAAGAAATACATATTTGCAAAGCAAACAGCTCATAAAGTAATTTGACTAATGGAGAAAGAACAGCTCTCAGCCAGAAATAAAAATAAATTTCACCACAGATGAAGTAGAATTATAAAAGCTCACCATCTGTAGCTGCTTTTGACAGTTGCATTTCTTACTTAAATAAAATTCCCCTTGGGTCCCTTGTAGCATTTTTGACCATTAGGTTTTACAGCTTGGAACAATTAAATTTACAGTATGAGCAATCACAAAAGGAGCCCTACATTTTCTTCAGCTTTGAATGGGATGGGCATTCTATCATACATACTCCATTGGTTTACCTTAAGTCTCATAAAGTTCTTTATACATTTACCCTCCAAAACTGACAAGATTTTTTTTGATAGAGACAGAGAGAGAGTTAGAGAGAGGAATAAGATAGAGACAGACAGACAGGAAGAAAGAGAGTAAGAAGCATAAATTCTTTGTTGTGGCATCTTAGTTATTTATTGATTGCTTTCTCATATTTGCCTTGATGGAAGGGTACAGCAGAGCACTTGAACCCTTGCTCAAGTCAGTGACCTTGGGCTCAAGCCAGCGACCTTGATCTTCAAGGTGGTGATCATGGGGTCATGTCTATGATCTCCGGCTCAAGCCAGTGACCCCACGTTCAAGCTGGTGAGTCTGTGCTCAAGTCGGTGATCTCAGGGTTTGAACTTGGGTCCTCTGTGTCCCAGTCTGATGCTCTATCCACTGCCCTACTGTGTGGTCAGGCTCAGATATTTTTCTTTCAAATAAAACATTATCTAAAATATACAATTTGTTTTGGTGTGTCAAGATTGCCCAGGGGATCATGAAAAATAATAAAACAGTCTAACATTAAATTAAGAGTCAGATTTCTGTTATAATACCACCTTCCATTTCATAATTATTGTGTAGTATTGGAAAACTCCACTGACCTTTCTCATCAGATTATTGAGAGGATTAAGTGTAAATATATGTGAAAAACCCTTTTAAACAATAAATAATTATACATATATGAGGCGTTTTCTCCTAATAGCCTCCTAAATATAGGTTCTCAACAGTTTATCTCTATTCAAATCGACTTTTCAAATCATATCTATATTTCCACCTCTCCAATTTTCTTACTTCACCTCTTTGAGCTTGTTTTAAAATGATGAATTCTAATTTCTTACATCCTAGGAAAGGGAGCAAAAAGTCCTTATAAACTGTTCCCTGCGGACATCTGGTCAAGTGTTGCTTTGGCTAAAAATATCATGAAAATCTTGAATATCATTAAGAAAAATAGGAGAAAAAAATTAGTAAGTACTCATCCTACTTTTCCATAAATCTTTGAGGCGTCTGCCCCTGGGCTGTTTTATTGTTGTCTGGTCCAAAACAGGAATAATAGAGTTGGAGAACGTGTAGAGAAAAGCAATTAAATGATGAATGGGAATTATAAAGCATGGCAGTTGTGTGTGGGGGGAATAAGACTATATATCACATAACAACTCTTCTTAATGAAACTGGCTAACAGGAAGCCTCATCAGAGAGCTCTGTGACTGGCAACCTTTGTTACTGGTATTTTGCAAGAGCATGCACGCTAAACAGTTTCTTTTCTGAATGGCCTCAGCTTTGGGGCTGGAGTTTTGCTCTTCCATTTTCTCTCTGTTCAGTCACTGAAACTTCTATAGTCCAACACATCATTACTTAGCAGGAGTTTTCCAGTCCAGCGCAGGGAATGTCAAGATGTTCTTATATACCAGTAAGGAGCAGGTGAACAGTCTTATTTATTGAACTTGAAAGTTAGTTCATAATGGTTCTGGTTTGATTTCCCTCTTCAGGTCAGTGGACTTACTCTTTAGGCTCCATGTTTCTCAACTCAGTTCTGATCAGAATCACCTGGGAAACTGTGGCACTATGAATCATTTAGTATTTAATTTTTTATTGTGCAATATCAGAATGTTATATGCATTTTTCTTTAATGCAGAATTTAACTACAGGAACTCTAAACATGAACCAATAAATAAAAAACTGCTCTTGGTTTTAGGTTATAATTAAACTTATTAAACAGAAAGGCAGCCAGTGTTGAACCTGCTCAGAAGCCAAAGTTGACTTTAGTTAGTCCAAGAGGCGGAGGCAAATAACCACTTATATAAACATCTCCATTAGGCAAGGCTCAACCTCATTCCTTATAGTCCTGCTTCTGTAGCTCTCTACTTACAACATCTAGCTTAGTTAGACCATTTTTACACTAACTTTGTCACTATACAAATTATTGCCTTTTTAAATAGGAATGAAAAAAATAAATCTTTGCCATTCTCAAAGATAAATACTTCCATTCATTCATCTCTCTCTCTCTCTCTCTCTCTTTCTCTCTCTCCTTCCATCAATTACATTAAAAGTTACTCCCTGCTTATTCCCCTAGGACAGGGCTGCTGCCAGTCCATACAGGGCCTTAATTTAGTTTAGAGAAAGACACTCTAAGAACAATGACCCAACCCATGAAGAGCAGAACATGGATTGGATATCAGTCCCATTTCATTTTCTCATTCAGAAGTCCTGGTGCAGTAAGTAGTATGGCAGCTGTGAGACTAGGGATGCTAAACAAGTTTAGTTTTGATATTCATTCTAATAAATCAGTAATTACTATCCAAAAAAAAAGTTGTATTGAGAAGCATTCTGAGATTATTTTCAGGCTCAATAAGTAAATTTTATTGCATGCAGTGATTATTTGCCTTGGTTGGGAGAATGGCACTAGGTGTGATAGGAATTTGCTGTCTAAGGACTAGAGACTTCTAGTTTGTCCTAAAGAAGTAGGAAGTTTGGGACAGGCAAAGGTTATTGTAAAATGTGGGCCCAGACCAGTTATATATAGACTGTTAACTAGCAATAAACTTGTGATGCAAAGCAACAATCCTGCTCGTGCAGTTCTCTGACAAAGCATTTAGCTGAATTAGGTTGTTTCATGAGGACTGTTCTACACAAAACTATTTCTTGCTTGAATAAAAGAGTAGCACCCCTGCATCAGCTTACTATTTAATAAAAACTTATTTTCACCATTTTTAGCTGTAATTCAAAAAGTAAACTTCCATCTCTTTCTCATTTGACCTTAAAACCAGTCATGTTATTTTTGTCCTTGCTCCCTTATATTCTATCCTGGCAGCCAGAGTGACCCTTTTAAAAAGTTATTCTTTTACTCAAAAATGTCTTGTGACTAGAACTCATAGTAAAAGACAAAGACATTACATTATCCCAGAGTAAGGCTTTGCTTTGCCTTCCCCACCTCTTCCTCTCCTGCTCGTCCCACTGACCTTCAGCCACATTGAGCTCCATGCTTTTCCTAGACAAAGCTAGGCTTTTGCACAGATGTTTTCTTTGCTGGAATACTTTCACACCTGATAGAAGCATGGCTTTCTTGTTCATCTATTAAATGTTTCTGCTCAAATGTCACTTTCTCAGTGAGGCATTTCCTAAATATTCTATTTTAAGTTTTTTCTGTCAACATTTCCCCTCTTCCTTTCATGCTTTATTTTTCTCCATAGCACCAATCATTAAGTGACACGATAATCAGTTTGCAAACAAAATGTATATCAAATCATCACATTGTATGCCTTAAACTTACATGATGTTATATGTCAATTATATCTCAATATAGCTGGAAAAAATAAAACGTCTTTAAAAGATAGAATGGGAGCCTGACACTGAGGAGAGTGGAGTGCAGCAGGTGGACCACTGTAGAATGGAGCCGTGATGTTCTGTATTGAGGGCCTCGAGCCAAAGCTGGACCTAGAGGAAATAAAATGGAAGATGCGCAAGGATGTGCTCTCCTCCATATGAAACTTCCTCATCTTATGTGGACCTGTTGCAAGTCACTCTTTTATCTTAAAGAAATTGTACAGCATATAAAGATTGGACATCACATACAAACACATAATATGAAGACTCTGGTTAAAGTTTCTCTTCTGCAAATGAACAGGCCCGGAAGGATGTAGGAGACTCTTTGATTGAATGGCCATAAACCCTCTACTTGTTCAGAACAAGCTTGGTTGTGGTAACTGACCTTCATAGCTAAAACAGAAAACTATTTGAGAAGTATGAAAAGACATTTTAGGGTCATAGTACACCCTTACGCCTGTGATATTCAGCTTCCATGAATGTTGATATAATTGTAAATAATGTCACATTCAATTTTTTAGCAAGTATTAATTCTCAAGTATTAATTCTGTAAGAGACTATGTTTGCAGTGGCTCTGTCTTGTCAGTCATTGCTGTTGACCTTTTTACTTCTGTCTGGAGTATATTTGTTGAAGAGCACCTAATGATTAGTAGTTATGTTTTATGGAAGCCAGTCATGACTGCAAGAACATTTAAGCACAGGGCCATTAGCCTGTATTTTTAATAAATATACCAATTAAGAAAAAAAAATAAAAAGATAGAATGTTTCCTCTCCTAGGAGAGTTCCTTCATGCACTTTTGTATTAGTTTTCTATTGTTGCCAAAACAAATTACCACAGACTTAGTGGTTTCAAATAACACCCATTTATTATCTTACATTCCTGTGTATCAGAAGTCCAGGATGCTCAATGTCTCACAGACTGAAATCAAAATGTAACTTCATTTAGATGGTTGGCCTAATTCAGTTCTGTGTGGCTCTAGGACTGAGGCCCCCTGTTCTTTGACACTTGGTCCCCTCCATCTTCAAGCCAGCAGCAGCAAGTCAAATCCTTCTTGTGTTTTGAATTTCCCTGCTTTCTTCTTCTGCTTTTTTTTTTTTTTTTCATTTTTCCGAAGCTGGAAACGGGGAGGCAGTCAGACAGACTTCCGCATGCGCCCGACCGGGATCCACCCGGCATGCCCACCAGGGGGCGATGTTCTGCCCCTCTGGGGAGTCGCTTTGTTGCATCTAGAGCCATTCTAGCACCTGAGGCAGAGGCCACAGAGCCATCCTCAGCGCACGGGCCATCTTTGCTCCAATGGACCCTCGGCTGCGGGAGGGGAAGAGAGAGACAGAGAGGAAGGAGAGGGGTAGTGGTGGAGAAGCATATGGGCGCTTCTCCTGTGTGCTCTGGCTGAGAATCGAACCCAGGACTCCTGCATGCCAGGCCAACGCTCTACCGCTTAGCCAACCGGCCAGGGCCTCTTCTTCTGCTTTTAAGAGCTCATATGATTACATTGGGCCTACCTAGATAATCCTAGATAATCCAGGTTTATGTAGTTATTTTAAGGTTAACTGATTAATAACTTTAATTTATCTGCAAACTTGCTTTTGCCATATAACACAACATATTCACATGCATAAAACCAGGGTTGAGATCATATGGGTCAAAATTCTGCTTCTCACACTTTTTATATCAAACTCTTCACTCCATTCTAGTTTTTGGGAACCTCTGATCTGATTTCTGTTCCTTTAGTTTTGTTTTTTTCCAGAATGTCATGTAAATAGAATCATAGAGTATGTAGTCTTTTGAGTCTGGCTTTTTTGTTTTTTCCTCAGCAGAAGGCCCTTGAGATAGAGCCACAATGTTACACAGATAAATAGTCCCTTTTTATTGCGAGTAGTATTTTATTGTATGGATGTATCACAACTTGTTTCACCTGCTGATGAGAGAGGCCAGGTACAAATGCAGTCTAAGAATATGAGTAGTGCTCACACTCGGTTTAAGAGAAAAGGGAGAAAACAGTCTGGAAACCCCTCAGTAATCTGAAGTTACAAGTAGACTCACACTTGGAAGAGGACTTGCTCCTAGGAGATGGTCCATATATTGTACATCATTTTACAGGTAAGAAAAGAGAATCTTCAAGACTTGGATTAATTGGCCTAAATCACACAGCTGGTCAGTGCTCAAGATGAGACATACACCTATGTCTTTCTGCCAATGATTAAATCAGAGATTACTAATTATTTTTTGATATAATAAAAATTATGAATCTTTACCCCAGAAAAAATAAATATTAAATACATGTGAATGCGTACCAGCCTGTGCACTGTGATGCTATTCTTCACAATCTAGGGCAGGGGTCTCAAACTCAACTCAGCATGTGGGCCGCAGAGCAAGATCACAGCCATTCGGCGGGCCGCACTAGGTCTACAAAAGTCAACAGTTACGCAACACTTTTCTCACTGCAGTTGAAAACAAACAAAAAAATCAGTACAACAAGCACAATCGTACATGCAGTTTACTCAGTGTCACAAAACGACCAGAAACTGTAGTTCGCATCACAACTGCTGTTAACTAAGCTAATATCTAGCTAGGATGCTAGAGAAATAAAAAATACAAGTAGGCCACTAGGCTTACTTAATTTTATCCAAAATATTTTGAACTTCGTGGATTAGTCTGCGGGCTGCACAAAATTGTTCAGCAGGCCGCATTCGGCCCGCGGGCCGCGAGTTTGAGACCCCTGATCTAGGGCTTTGAAGCTAATTTGTGTCGATTATTTTTCCCCAAACACTGGACTAGATCTTCAGACTCCTATGCTTCTAGAAGGGGTATGGGTGGGGAATATAGAATATAATTTGGCAACAAAGGCATCTCCTAAACCCAATGGGACATTTTCATGGGTTAGCAGAAGTTGGAAAACATTTTATTGAAGGATAAGAAAATAAATATTTAAGTTTTCAGGTGGTCTTTGTGACAACTACTCATCTATGTAGTTTAGACCATATTTAAGTTAATCAATGAGCATGACCATGTTATAACAGAAGTACAAAACAGGTTGTGAACCATCAGGCCATAGTTTTCTGATCTCTATATTAGAGCGTGGCCATAGTCTGTTGTAAAGATATAACGCTACAGAATCTAATGTGTGTGCTTGTATCCTCTTGTACACCTCTTCCTAATCCCCTTGTGCCAATTATAATTACTCATAGTGATAAAAGTACAGAGTATTATTGAAGGTAAGGACAACTGGAGTAGGAAGACTTGGTTCCAAATTCTAATTTTGTCATTTATTATCTGTGTGACCTTGATCCTGTTGCTTTAACTGATTGGGTATTAGCAAAATGAAATATAATAGCAATAAATGAGTATAATAATGGCAGTTTTGCAAGAGTTTTATGAAGCACATAGTGGGTATTCAGTAATCCTGGGTAAACTGGCTACTCAAATGACTTCACTTCTCTGTTCTTGTTCCTTTCTTCTGACAATCCTATCCTAATAAAGAATTCCATCATCAACGTAAGTGGTGTTTACTCTAAAAGTCAGGTACATTTGGCTGGGCACATCAGGATGTTTGATAAGGCATAAGCATCAATAAGGCTCCTTGGAAATAAATCATTCAAAGTTTAAAGGGTGGCACATAACTCATTTCAAGAATAGTTATCCCAGTGTGAGTGGTTTGATTAGATTATGAACTCAACAGTGTCTGCTACAGATATCATCTAGACCAGCCCCTGAATGAACTCAGGTCTGAATCTTACAATAGGGGGCCTTTAATAAAAGAACATGTAAAAATGAAAAGAACTTGATTGTAATATGTCAGCAATCTCAGTACCAAAAGTTTGGCAGCACCCCAAAAGACTGCCCCACTGGCTTCTGCAGCACTGGACAATAGTACCTTCATCATTGGCCACTGACAGCCTGTGCATGCATACCTCTGGCCACCAGTCATACCTTTGGCAGTACCAGTTAGAGTCTTGATTTTGATGGCCATTGACCATGACAGCATATATACTCAGGACAGGCTCTACACAAAAAGAAGAAAAATGAGAGACATGTGATGGGCATGAGTACCAGATCCCAGAGAACTTGTGAGATATCTTCATGGTTTTCAAGAGGGTTTTTTTCCCCTCTTTATAGTAGGGGAGTAGTGGGCTGGCAGAGGTGAGAACATATGGGAATATGTGGGTATGGGATGGGGACTGAAGTTCTTAGAAAGTGCATGAGAATAGAGTTAGAAAAACATGGAGTTGAGATTCTTCCCTTTCACACAAAACTAGTGTGATCATGAAAAGCCAGGTGCAATACAGTAATATTTATTTACTCTTCCTGAAAATACTGAATTTCATAAACCTCTTACTTTTGGATTTGTATTTCTTCCCCTAGCAGGTTCTTTTATTTTTAAATTTATTTATTAAATTTAATGCAGTGACATTGATAAATCAGGGTACATATGTTGAGGGAAAACATCTCTAGATTATTTTGACATTTGATTGTGCTGTATACCCCTCCCCCAAAGTGAAATTGTCTTCTGTCACCTTCTATCTGGTTTTCTTTGTGCCCCTCACTTCCCGCAACCTCTCTCTCCTTCTTCACCCCCTCCCCCCTCCCCCCACCCCCACCCCTGTTGCCATCACATTCTTGTTCATGTCTCTAAGTCTCATTTTTAT
Source organism: Saccopteryx bilineata (assembly GCF_036850765.1). Taxonomy (NCBI): domain Eukaryota; kingdom Metazoa; phylum Chordata; class Mammalia; order Chiroptera; family Emballonuridae; genus Saccopteryx; species Saccopteryx bilineata. Next base: position 34,291,416 of record NC_089502.1, read on the forward strand.
GTCCCTTCTATGTATGGATACATATAATTCTTAGTTTTTTTTTCTGATTTACTTATTTCACTCCGTATAATGTTATCAAGGTCCATCCATGTTATTGTAAATGATCCGATGTCATCATTTCCTATGGCTGAGTAGTATTCCATAGTATATATGTACCAAAGCTTTTTAATCCACTTGTTCTCTGATGGACACTTGGGCTGTTTCCAGATCTATTGTGAACAATGCTGTCACAAACATGGGGGTGCATTTCTCCTTTTGGAGCCGTTCTATGGTGTCCTTGGGTATATTCCTAAAAGTGGGATAGCTGGGTCAAAAGGCAGTTCGATTTTCAGTTTTTTGAGGAATCTCCATACTGTTTTCCACAGTGGCTGCACCAGTCTGCATTCCCACCAGCAGTGCAGGAGAGTTCCCTTTTCTCCACATCCTCGCCAGCACTTATTCTGTGTTGTTTTGTTGATGAGCGCCATTCTGACTGCTGTGAGGTGATATCTCATTGTGGTTTTAATTTGCATTTCTCTAATGATTAGTGATGTTGAGCATTTTTTCATATGCCTATTGGCCATCTGTATGTCCTCTTTGGAGAAGTGTCTATTCATCTCTTTTGCCCATTTTTTGATTGGATTGTTTGTCTTCCTGGTGTTGAGATTTACAAGTTCTTTATAAATTTTGGTTATTAACCCCTTATCAGACGTATTGTCAAATATGTTCTCCCATTGTGTAGTTTGTCTTTTTATTCTGTTCTTGTTGTCTTTAGCTGTGCAAAAGCTTTTTAGTTTGATATAGTCCCATTTGTTTATCCTATCTTTTATTTCACTTCCCCGTGGAGATAAATCAGCAAAAATATTGCTGCGAGAGATGTCGGAGAGCTTACTGCCTATGTTTTCTTCTAAGATGCTTATGGTTTCACAACCTACATTTAAGTCTTTTATCCATTTTGAGTTTATTCTTGTGAGTGGTGTAAGCTGGTGATCTAGTTTCTTTTTTTTGCAGGTAGCTGTCCAATTTTCCCAACAAATGATTGTTAAAGAGGCTGTCTTTACTCCATTGTATTTCCTTACCTCCTTTGTCAAATATCAGTTGTCTATAGAACTGTGGGTTTATTTCTGGGTTCTCTGTTCTGTTCCATTGATCTATATGCCTGTTCTTATGCCAGTACCAGGCTGTTTTGAGTACAATGGCCTTGTAGTATAACTTGATATCAGGAAGTGTGATACCTCCCACTTTATTCTTCTTTTTTAAGATTCCTGAGGCTATTCGTGTTCTCTTTTGGTTCCATATAAATTTTTGGAATATGTGTTCTATATCTTTGAAGTATGTCATTGGTATTTTAATTGGTATTGCATTGATTTTATAGATTGCTTTGGGTAATATAGACATTTTAATGATGTTTATTCTTCCTAACCATGAGCACGGTATATGCTTCCACTTGTTTGTATCTTCCTTGATTTCTTTTATCAATGCTTTGTAATTTTCCGAGTACAAGTCTTTAGTCTCCTTGGTTAAGTTTATTTCTAGGTACTTTATTTTTTTGGTTGTAATTGTGAAGGGGATTGTTTCCTTAATTTCTCTTTCTGACTGTTGACTGTTGGTGTATAAAAATGCCTCTGATTTCTGAGTATTGATTTTATATCCTGCCACTTTGCTGAATTCATTTATCAGGTCCAGTAGCTTTTTGACTGAGACTTTAGGGTTTTCTATATACAATATCATATCATCTGCAAATAATGATAGTTTTACTTCTTCTTTTCCAACTTGAATGCCTTTTATTTCTTCTTCTTGTCTGATTGCTGTGGCCAGGACTTCCAGGACCATGTTAAATAAGAGTGGTGAAAGGGGGCACCCCTGCCTTGTTCCTGATCTTAAAGGTATTGCTTTTAATTTTTGCCCATTGAGTATGATGTTGGCTGTGGGTTTCTCCTAGATGGTTTATATCATGTTGAGGTATGTTCCCTGTATTCCCACTTTGCTGAGAGTTTTGATCATGAATGGGTGCTGGATTTTTTCAAATGCTTTTTCTGTATCTATTTAAATTATCATATGGTTTTTCTCCTTTTTTTATGTGATGAATCACATTGATTGATTTACAAATATTGTACCAGCCTTACCTCCCCAGAATAAATCCCACTTGATCATGGTGTATGATTTCTTCCATATATTGTTGGATCCAGTTTGCTAATATTTTGTTGAGGATTTTAGCATCTATATTCATCAGAGATATTGGCCTATAATTTTCTTTCTTTGTGTTGTCTTTGCCTGGTTTTGGAATCAGAATTATGATTGCCTCATAAAAGGAGCTTGGATGTGTTCCTTCCTCTTGAATTTTTTGAAATAGCTTGAGAAGGATAGGAATTAGTTTTTCTTTGAATATTTGGTAGAATTCCGTTGTGAAGTCATCGGGCCCCGGACTTTTCTTTGTTGGGATTTTTTTGATAACTGTTTCGATCTCATTTGTTGTAATCAGTCTGTTTAGATTTTCTGATTCTTCCAGATTGATTTTTGGAAGATTGTATGTTTCAAGGAATTTGTCCATTTCATCTAGGTTGTCTAGTTTTTTGGCATACAGTTCTTCATAGTATTTTCTTACAATTTTTTGTATTTCTGTTGTGTCAGTTGTTATTTCTCCTCTCTCATTTCTAATTTTATTTATTTGAGTCCTCTCTCTCTTTTTCATGGTGACTCTAGTTAAAGGTTCATCAATCTTGTTTATCTTTTCAAAGAACCAGCTCCTAGTTTCATTGATCCTCTGTATTGTTTCTTTAGCCTCTATATTTCCTTCCTTCATCTACATTTGGGCTTTACTTGCTATTCTTTTTCTGATTCTTTTAGATGCAGGGTTAAGTTGTTTATTTCAGCTTTTTCTAGCTTCTGAAAGTGTGCCTGTAGTGCTATGAACTTCCCTCTCAGCACTGCCTTCACTGTGTCCCATAAATTTTGAGTTGTTGTATGCTCATTGTCATTCGTTTCTAGGAATTTTTTTATTTCTTCTTTGATCTCATTCTTTTTTTTTTGTTTGTTTGGGTTTTTTTTTTTGTATTTTTCTGAAGCTGGAAACGTGGAGAGACAGTCAGAGACTCCCGCATGCGCCCAACCGGGATCCACCTGGCACGCCCACCAGGGGGCGACGCTCTGCCCACCAGGGGGCGATGTTCTGCCTCTCTGGGGCATCGCTCTGTTGTGACCAGAGCCACTCTAGCACCTGGGGCAGAGGCCAAGGAGCCATCCCCAGCGCCCGGGTAATCTTTGCTCCAATGGAGCCTCGCTGCGGGAGGGGAAGAGAGAGACAGAGAGGAAGGAGAGGGGGAGGGGTGGAGAAGCAGATGGGCGCCTCTCCTGTGTGCCCTTGCGGGAATCGAACCCGGGACTTCTGCACACCAGGCGGACACTCTACCACTGAGCCAACCGGCCAGGGCTGATCTCATTCTTAATCCATTCATTATTTAACAACCTGCTATTTAGTTTCCATGTATTTGAGAATTTTTGAGCTTTTCTGTTGTGATTCATTTCTAGTTTCATGCCGTTGTGATCAGAGAAAGTGCTTGATATGATTTCAGTCCCCTTAAATTTGTTGAGAGCACTTTTTTGCCCTAACATGTGGTCTATCCTAGAGAATGTACCATCAGTACTTGAAAACAATGTATATTCTGCTGCTTTAGGGTGAAAGGTTCTGAAGATATCTATTAAATCGAGTTGATCTAGTGTTTCCAATAAGTCTGCTGTTTCTTTGTTAATTTTCTTTCTTGAGGATCTATCTAATGATGTTAGTGGGGTATTGAAATCCCCTACTATTATAGTATTGCTGTTGATCTCGCCCTTTAAGTCCATCAAAGTCTGCTTTATATATTTGGGTGCTCCTATATTAGGTGCATAGATATTTATAATAGTTATAGATATTTATAATAGTTATATCTTCCTGTTGGATTACTCCCTTTATCATTATGTAGTGGCTTTCTTTATCTCTTACTATATCCTTTGTTTTAAAGTCCAATTTGTCTGATATAAGTATTGCTACCCCCGCTTTTTTTTCATTTCCGTTTGCATGAAATGTTTTTTTCCATTCTTTTACCTTCAATCTATGTGTGTCTTTTGTTCTAAGGTGTGTCTCTTGTAGACAACATATGTATGGGTCCTGTTTTCTTATCCATGCAGCTACCTTATGTCTTTTGATTGGATCATTTAATCCATTTACATTTAAGGTTATTATTGATATGTAGTTGTTTATTGCCATTTTCTTCTTTAAAGGTGTATTCCTTTTTTTGCTATATTCTTTTCCCAGTTTGATCTGTTTACAACAGGCCCTTTAACATTTCCTGCAGCATTGGTTTGGTTGTAATGAATTCCTTGAGTTGTTTTTTGTCTGGGAAATTTTTTATTTCTCCTTCGATTTTAAACGATAAAGTAGTCTTGGTTGTAGGTTCTTGTTCTGCATTACTTTGAATATTTCTTGCCATTCTCTTCTGGTCTTAAGTGTTTCTGTTGAGAAGTCGGATGTCATCCTTATGGGGGTTCCTTTGTAGGTGATAACTTTTTTTTCTCTTGCAGCTTTTAATATTTTCTCTTTATCGTTTAGCTTTGGTATTTTAATTATGATGTGTCTTTGTGTAGGTTTCTTTGGGTTTCTCTTTAATGGAGTCCTCTGTGCTTCTTGGACTTGTGAGAGTTTCTCCTGCATTAATTTAGGGAAGTTTTCAGCTGTGATATGATTGAACAAAGTTTTTATCCCTTGTTCTTTTTCTTCTTCTTCAGGAATCCTATGATGCGGATGTTATTTCTCTTCATGTTGTCACAGAACTCTCTAAGAGTTTCCTCTGACTTTTTGAGTCTCTTTTTTCTTCTCTCCTTTCATGCCTTCATTCCAGTTGTCCTCTAACTCGCTAATTCGATCCTCTGCTCTATGTATCCTGTTTTTAATTCCTTTCATTGTTGTCTTTATTTCTGATATTGTATTTGTCATCTCTGACTGATTCTTTTTTATACTTGCTATTTCTTTATTTAGGTGTTCATAATGACCATCCATTGTTGTTCTAAGATCCCTAAGCATCCTTACAATCATTATTTTGAACTCCACATCTGGAAGTTTGATTATTTCCATATCACCCAGTTCATCTCCTGAAGGTTACATTTGAATTGCACTTTTTTGTCTTCTCATTTTCACTGTTTTGTTTGTAGAGTTGTTTGAGTCTAGGCTTGGTGTTGTCTGCCTCCAGTTTTCAGTTTGTTATTTCTAGGTCTTCTTGGGTTGGTATCAGCTATTATTTGTAATCCACTTTCGGATTTGGGCAGCTTTGAAGTCTTGATTTGTTTGTTTTCTTAACAGGTGATAGTCTTGTTTCCTGATCTCAGCAGGGGGCTTCCTTGAAACTGTATCCAGGAATGCTGTGGGTGTAACCTGAGACTCTGCAGGTCTCTTCCACCAACTAATCTCACTGGGGGCAGGGTTTTTTCTCAGCTTCAGTAGGGGGAGGTGTATCTCAGATCTCCATGGAGACCTGAGTTACTGCCCCTCCTCCCCACTTCTTGTTTTCAGCTGTGTCTTGTTGCGCTTATTGGAGCTGGATAGATGTCTGGAGATCTCTGATCCGGAAGCACTTCAGCTCTGTTTTTTGAAAGGTTCAGTCCCTCCCCCAGCTATGGCCGCCTCCAGCACAGATGAGTCAGCTTTTTTAGTTCGTTTCCTGCATTCCTTAGCCCCTCACAGTCTGTCCCTCTCCCTGTCCTTTCCACTTGGGAGATAAGCTGGTCTTTTCAACACACCTCGCTCCCTGGTCTCCAGGCAAGTGGCTGTGAGCAGTAGTTTCTGGTCTTTTCCCTGTGTGAGATCCCCTCTGTGCTCTCAGCCTCACCCCCCCCCCCGTTCCTATAAGCAGAGAAGATTCAGTTGCTTACTACCAGGATTGTTGTGGCTTCTTCTTTGCTCCTTGGTTTTTGAGAGCTGTTCTTGCAGTTCAGAGTTGGTTTTTCATGCTGATTTTTCCTAAATTGATTTGTATTCCAGTTTGATGGTGAGAGCTGGGCATCTGTGCGTCCGCCTACTCTGCTGCCATCTTTTTCTCTCCCCCTAGCAGGTTCTTTTTGTGTGTATGGTTTTCCTCCCCAAATTCCCCTCTTCATGTCTTTTGCTTATCCAAGGATTCATTTCTAGTCTAATTTTTTTTCTAAAGTGGTATACTAGGGGAGTCTTTCTCAAATTTGCTCAAGTGTCAGAGTATGATCTTAACTACTGTATCTACTGCCTCCCTTTTTGTAGAATTGTGCTAATAGAAAACATGACTCTATGTCAAGTGGGCAGCATTCAATACAACCTTTAGAATTTGGATTTGAGTGCATACAAAATAACCTGATGAATACATTGGTTCAGCTGAACATTTCAGTAACACACAGTCTTTTTTCACCTTGAGCTTGTTAACAGTAATCAGTTGCACTTGGTTATCTCTCTGAGGTTCATTTAAAAGCATCAGTTGATACCAAATGATGTACTATTGTCTATAAGCAGCTAGCATCAGAAAGGAAAGAAAATTGTTGTTCTTAAGGGTGAACTTTGATTACTTTAGGAAACTCTTCTTTGAATAGTGAATTTATTTTTAATCCTTCTATTCTTGATTGCCTTCACACAACTTGATATGACAGTTTTGAAGAGCAGAGTGTTAGGAGATGTTCACTAGAAGGATGTCTTAAGATTTTTTTCCTTTAGCGCACTTTTTTTTTATTTGGCCCAAAATGCCAGGATTACACAAGTCACAAAATAGTCAGCATTAAAAAAATTTTTTTTTCTTCTTTTCCAATTGAGAGGAGAGGAGATAAACAGAGTTCTGCATCCACCCTGACTGGGATCCACTCAGCAACTCCCATCTTGGGCCGATGTTCTGCCATCTGGAGCAATGCTTGCAATCAACCTATTTTTATACCTGAGAAGGCTTTAGGGAGCCACCTTCAGCTCCCAGGGTTGATGTACTCTAAGCAATAGATCTATGTCTGTGACAGGAGAAGAGAGAGAGAGAGAGAGAGAAGGGGAGGGGGTGGAGAAGCAAATGGTCGATTCTCCTGTGTGCTCTGACTGGGAATCGAACCCAGGATATCCACATGCTGAGCCTATGTTCTACCACTAAGCCAACTGGCCAGGGCCAATATTCACCATTTTTGTCATCAGTTTCTCCTCACCATTCTTCAGAGAACAAAAGATTTTATTTTTCTGAATGTCAGCAAACCTTCAGAACTGACGTTTACACCTCATCATGAAAGATGAGTGAATAGCTGCGCTGAAAAATTTCAGCTTCCAAACCTATCCAGGAAAACAATAATTGCCTAGATAAGGCTGGATCCAAGTTTAAGTTTGTCTTCTTAGTTACATTTATGTATGTATGTATGTACGATTATGGCCCAATCTCCTTTTTTTAAATTATATTTTTTTGTATTTATATACATTACTAAGTTCATTTTTTATTTTTATTAATTTTAATTTATTGAGTTAACATGGATTCAAGTGTCCCACTCAATATAACACCCTCACCTTTACCCCCGTGTCCCCTATTAAATCTATTAAATCCCTTTTGCCCCCTTCCCTTAACTCCCTTCCCCCCTTGCCTCTGGGATTTTTCTGTCTTGTTATCTGTACCTATGTGTTACGTATATATAGTTTCACTAATCCCTTAACCTTCTTTGATCCCCTCTTCTTATCCTCCTTTCCTCTGACAGCTATCCCTCCACTCACTGTGTCCCTCTGCCTCTGCCTCTATTCCATTCTTCAGTTCACTTTATTCCTTAGATTCCACATATAAGTGAGATCATATGATATTTGTCTTTCTCTGTCTGGCTTATTTCACTTAGTATAATGATCTCCAGGTCCATCCATGTTGTTGCAAAAGTTAAGATTTTCTTCTTTTTCACGGCTGTGTAGTATTCCATTGTGTATATGTACCACATCTTTTTAGTCCACTCATCCACTGATAGACACTTGGACTGTTTTCATATCTTGGCTATTGTAAACAATGCTCCAGTAAACAAGGGGTTGCATTTCTCTTTTTGAATCAATGATTTGGTGTTCTTAGGATATATTTAGGTTTCCTTTTTAAAAAAAATATTATGTTACTATTTACATTCAATAAATTTTGTATTCATTTTAAGTATACAGGATAGTGGTTAGGCAATCATATACTTTACAAAGTATTCTCCCCAATATTTTCAGTACTCACCTGATACTGTACATAGTTATTACATTACTGACTATTTTACCTATGCTGCATTTTACATCCCCATGACTACTTGTGACTATCAATGTGTACTTCTCAATCCCTTCATATTTTTCATCCAGTCCCTGAAATTCCTCTCTTCTGGCAATCTGTATCTATGGGTCCCTTTGTTTTATTGTTTTTATTGGTCTTTAGATTGCACATATAAGTGAAAGCATATAATATTTTCTTTCTCTGACTGACTTATTTCACTCAGCCTAATGTCCTCTAGGTCTATCCATGTAGGTGCAAATAGTAAGAATTCATTATATTTTATGCCTGAGTAATATTCCATTATATATCTATATCTATATCTATATATATCTATATCTATATCTACCAACACTTCTTTATCTACTCTTCTATTGATAGACACTGTGGTTGCTTCCATATCGTGGTTATTGTAAATAATATTTAAATGAACATAGGGGTGTATATATTCTTTCAGATTACTGCTTTGTGTTTCTTTGAATATACATCTAGAAGTGAAATCACTGGGTCATAAGGTTGTTTTATTTTTAATTTTTTGAGAACCCTCTACACTGTTTTCCATAGTGGCTGCACCAGTCTGCATTCCCACCAGCAGTGCAAGAAGGTTCCCTTTTCTCCACCTCCTCACCAACACTTATTCTGTGTGGTTTTGTTGATGAATGCCATCCTGGCAGGTGTGAGGTCATATCTCAGTGTGGTTTTAATGTACATTTCTCTGATATTAATGATATTGATCATATTTTCATATAACTATATAACTATTTGCCACTTGTATGTCCTCTTTGGAGAAGTATCTATTCAGGTCCTTTGCTCATTTTTCCATTGGATGTTTGTTTTTATTTATTTTTTGGTGTTGAGTTGCATTAGTTCTTTATAAATTTTGGACAGTAACCCATTATTAGATGAATCATTGGCAAAAATTTTCTTTCATTCAATGGGTTGTCTTTTTGTTTTGTTGATAATTTTCCTGTACTGTGCAAAAACTTTTTAATTTCTTTCTTTCTTTCTTTCTTTCTTTCTTTCTTTCTTTCTTTCTTTCTTTCTTTCTTTCTTTCTTTCTTTCTTTCTTTCTTTCTTTTTTTGGCCTGAGGAGGTATATCAGAAAAAAAAATTGCTAAGACAAATTTCAGATAGTTTATTGCTTATGTTTTCTTCTAAGGGTTTTATGTTTTGAGTTTTATTTTGTCTTTAACTCATGTGAGTTTATTTTTGTATATGTTTTAAGCAGGTGGTCTAGTTTTATTTTTTTTTGTATGTATCTTTTAAACTTTCTTGTCTCCTTCGTTTCAACCTCCTCCACCTTGAGGGTCTATCAGACAGCTATTAAGTCCCTGGTGACTACAGAGAAATAGTTTTATTTGACTGGACCTCAGGTATAAGCCTAAAATTCTAGACCAATTACAATGTAGTAAGTGCCCCCTGAAAGCCAAATTTGCCTGCTGTCCTTCAAATCCCATGAATAAAACTTTAGCTTGGACAGATGACCTATGTCAGATCACATGAACTGCTCTTGAGACAATTGCCGTTTTTCCATTTTACTTTTTCACAAGTTTGTGTTCTTTTTTTTTTATCACTTTAGTCCTTTTCTTTCTTGGGTTTTTATGATTTCCACTTGACTTAGAGCATCTTAAATTTTAGGTTGTCTATACATTTGAATTTTATTTCTCATTAGCCAGCATCCATATTGCCTGCATTTTCTTCAACATACCTAAAATTACTTTCCTTAGAATAAAATGAAACTACATAGTCAATACAGATGGTTCTTGAGAGGCATGAGTCATCACATCTTCAATGCATACTATAATTAGTGCATAATATGAATAAACAAGGACTTATAGGGAATGTCTTTTTTTAAAACTTAGCCTTAAAAACAGTACATTAAAATATGTCATGAGCTGAAAATCTTATTTTTCAGTGAAAAGATTCAGATGTGGCTGTTTCATAAAGAATCAGTTCAAATCTCTTTTGGGAAACCTAAGCTGTCAAAAATATGTAAAAACCCACAGGCTAATTGAAACAAAAAAATTTTCCCAAGGGAAAAGTTAAATACCAATGGCATTTTATTTTGGTGGTTCTAATAGTCTCAAAGTTGCTTTTTGGTGAGAATAACTTTCTTCCACAATCACTTGATACACAGAAACATTTTTTATTAATTTGAAAATCCTTTACCAAAAAGTTTCTTTTACATAAAATTTCTAAAAGATCATTAAGATGAAAGAGCAGCTAGACAATTTTCTCTTTAGATTTTTATAATTGTGATCAGATGCCTAGGCTTTATGCCAAATTATAAAGACTGAGCTTATTTGAATGACATCGTAATCATGGAAAGCCATTCTCTAAGGTGATCGTGACTTCACCTTTTTTGCAATGCCTTTTAGCTACTTATAAACGTCTTTATTTGATTTTCTCAAATTTTGCCTGCTTCATACCCTTTATTTAAAAATAAACTCATTATGTTCCCAGCTTTCTGTTTTTCTTGATGGCATTCATCTTTGCTTCCAATCTAGAAATCTTGATGTTGCCTTGGACACACAGTTTTCTTCCATTAACAGACATTTGTTTATTATCTATTGTGAGCCAAGTACCATGCAAAGTGTTGGAAATATGGTGCCAGCTCTGAAGGGGTTCTATATGCAGATTGTAACTGAGTTGTATTGTTAGTTGATTTGCATGAAGGCATGCGGAAAACAATCAATGGTAGCTTATTATTTCAATAGCACCAATTCTTTTTTAGTATGTTAGATTCATCCTCCTTTCCTTTTCACTCCCAAATTTCTGGTTCTTAAAACCCAATGCTCAAAATATTGCAACAGTTTTTTATTTTTCTTCAAAGAACATTAAAGGTTAAATCTTCCAATTTAGTTTTGTTATATACAGTCAGCTTGTTGAATTTTATGTTTTCAGAATATTTTATGAACATTATTAGCTCTATCCATCTTGTGTCAGAGTCTGCAGAATCAGGGATTGTTTGTATATAATGATTTAAGAAAATGCTCTTTAGGAAACACCTGTGAGTGGGAGAAACAGGGCAGGGAAGGAGAAGAAACCTGGAAAAGATGTCTCAGATAAAGTCTAGCCCTGGTCTGATCCATGAGGTTAGGCTCCGGAGCATAACCCACACTGCAGAGCTCTTCCCAATTTTGTCATAAAGTCAGACTTTTATACCACTATCAGTTGTTCAAAACTACTGGGTTACCCCCAACCTTAGACACAACTTCCCAGGAGAGGCAGCTTTGACAGATGAGGGCAATTCCCTAGAGAAAGGGAAACAACTATGAGACTTCAACAATGAACACTTTAGCAGCTGCATGGTGGGTGAACTGGTGAGGTCTCGGCTGGACACTAGCAGAACTGCCTGTATCAGTCGTCTTCAAACTTTAGTATACACAGTGGTCTTATTGAAAGAGATTGCTGGGCCCCAAGCCCAGAGTTTCTAATTCATTTGCTTTGTTTTAGGTGAACCTGACAATTTGTATTTGTAACAAGTTCCCAAGTAATGCTGATGCTGCTGGGCTCAGGATCACACTTTGAGAACTATTCATTATGGTTGTTCAATCAACCTTGTTGAATCTAAATGAATCCTGTGTAGGAGTGCCAGGTAAAATATAGGATGCTCAGTTAAATTTGAATTTTATCTGAACAAGTCATTTAGGTATAAATTCAGTATAACTGTGGAGCCAGAAAGTATTGGGCCATTCTTGTTTATTAGCTTCTCGCAATGGCGAATGAGCACACAGGCAGGGGAACACCACTTCTCATGGCAGCAGGTGAACAAACAGCAAAAAACGGCCCCTCACAGTGGTGGACAAGTGATCCGCCCTGAGGGCAAGCACCTGCAGCCTTACATAAGCTACAGACACGTGGCTCTTCCATGTACTAATCATGTAAAGTACAACACAGCTGTTTTCCCTACAACCCTATTTTAAAACTGCAGTCCCTTCTTCTACCTCCTACCCTTAGAGCTCCCCTGCTAGAATTCATGAAGGCATAAATATTCAGGATGGCAAGGATCTTTATTTTGTTAACTAGTGTATCTATCCTAAGAGCCCAGAACAGTCTATGACACATATTAAGTACTCAATACATATTTTTGGATGAATGAATAGATGAATGACTTTCACAAGCAATGGCCTTTCCCCTATGCTCCAAGTTCCCTGAATTCAAGGCCATTTGATTCTACACATGAAAATGAGATCAGGTGTGAAGGGATAATAGTCATTACAGAGTTCTATAAGATATGATCTTTCTGAGATCATAGGGGCTGGCACTGGGAACAGGAATTTACCTTAACAGATTTTCAATGTATTCAAAATTGGTCTGCTTACAGGAAAAGATGCCTGATAGAACATATCAATGAGCTTGTGCTTGGGTTCAGAGCTGGGAAGGACAGCCTCACACTAATGTGATCTATGGCAGAAAGTTCTTGAGCATAAACCACACAGCAGGGTTGCTCTCTGTTGAAGCAAGGGACCAGCCTTTTAAAGCTATTAGTCAATCTCTGGTTAGGGGCTGCTCAGTGGTGGGAATCACCCAGTTCATACCAGTTTGGCAGAACCGATATAAAATTTTTGTTTGGTGAACCAGTAGTTAAAATGACCCTTGTAATCAGGGTTCTTTCTAAGGTGGGTGCCTGGGCAGTCGCCCAATGTGAAAATCACAAATTTATTCAATATATGCCTTAGTCTTTTTTCCTTTTTTAAAATTCCTTACTCTTTTTTAACATTCATCTGTGCAACAGCATATTCTAAGTGCCCATAGAAATGTTCATTCTGCCCATAGGTGAAAAAATTTGATGGAACTATGCTTGTAATATTTATTTATTCATTTCATAAAACTCACTTGATGATGTACTACACTTTAATTCTCTTGAGCTTGTTATTTCAGTAAACAAACATATAACGTAAAGAAAAAAAGTGCCAAACAACCAGGGGGTGACAAGCTGTCATTTGTTTCAACTTTGTATTATGTCCAAAATTCCCCCCAAGATATTATGAGTGCTCTGGTGTTCCCTGAATGGTGAAATCAATAAGGAAGCTAGGACACAATGACCCAATAGAAATATAGATTTCAAGGGTTATCTTATTGTCCGTTTCGGAAGCTGTAGAAGAATGCTCACAACTCTCCCATGACAGTTTTGACGTACACATTATTCAATCGTATTTAATCTGCAGAGGCTATATAGACTTTTAGAAAACATCGTAATGAATTTGGAAAAACAACTAATGGATTGTGAACATTGAAAAGCAAGTTGTAGCCAATATCAGGTTAGGAATAAATTATATAACTTCTCACTCTTTTGGAACTAGATTACTGGAATTTTGAAGTACTAGTTCCATGGAAAGCAGCTGAAGAACAATTACTTGTATTTAATGTCATTTTTAAACACAAAATCGATATTAATATTATCAAGATTTTGTGGAAAATGTTTTAAAAAATTTCCAGAACTATGCAATTTCTGAAAATGTTCAAAGAGCTAAAAATATTGTCAGAACAATTGCTGTAAATTCAGTAGAAGCGGAGAGGGTTTTTTCAAAGATGAACATTATATGTTCAGAGAAGGGAAGTCACCTATTATATATGAAACACAATGACTATTTGTCTAATAAGCCTACCTCTAAAGAAATTGGATCCTACTCCTACAGTGAAAAGATGGTTAAGGTTAAATCACACAGCCTATGATGCTTGGATAAAAGCAAAGAACACTGCTAGTGAGGATTGCAAGCAAGAAGCAATATGGAAATATCTTAAATAACAGTTTTATTTATTTATTTATTTATTTATACATTTATTATTCTGTGAGAGGAAGGGAGGCAGAATGAGCCCCCCCTCCCAAAGTACCCCGACCAGGATCCACCTGGTAAGCCCACTAGGGGTTGATGCTCTGCCCATCTAAAGAGCTCAGCAACCGAGCTCTTATTAATACTTTAGGACCTAAGGCTTAGGCAGAAGCAATGGAGCCATCCTCAGCACCCTGAGCCAACTTGCTCCAATTGAGGCATGACTGCAGAAAGTGGTGAAGAGAAAGAGGGAAGTGAGAGGGAGGGGACTGAAAAGCAGGTGGGCACTTCTCTTGTGTGCCCTGACCGGGAATTCATTGGAGACATCCACATGCTGGGCTGACACTCTACCACTGAGCCAATGGGCCAGGGCAGTTTTTTTCAGGTATTATTTAATATTTTTTATTAATGTTTTAAAACTCTTATAACATAATTTAGTTTTATATACCTCTTTTATTGCTCTTATTTAAGTATTAAATGCATAAAATAATGAACTACCTTTTGGTACATCTTTTTTTATACTTAAAACAGTTATTAGGGCAGAGAACCGGTTGTTAAATTATTTGAATCCCACCACTGGGGCTGCTTCCAGACTGGGGTGCAAACTTCTTGGAGGGCAGTTTCTATCAGCCCAGGGCAATTCTCCAGAGAAGAGGGGCAGCTGTGAGCTCTCAGCAGATGACACGGCAGCTGCTTGTATTAAAGCTCTCTCTTTTGTCTTCTGAACAAATCAACTTATAGCTCTTTTGAATTTATCTTCTCCTTAATTGTAGGAGTATTCATATTTAGGCAATGGGAGGTAAGTAGCCTTAATGGGAGTCTGAGGTAGTAGAGGAGAGGTGGGGGTAACTAAAGGAGGGCTGAATGGGAGCAAAAGTGCAAATGGGGAAGAGGAGGTTAAAGGAAGAGACACTGAAAAAGTAATCGGGAAAGATGGTCCCATGTCTGGCATGGGAAGAGTCCCTGTTTCTGTCTTGCAAAGGGAATAAATTAGTATTGGCTCCAATTTGCTTTACCCGTGGTAACTCTTGGGAATAAGAACCTTCAAGCTTTATATCCCACCTATATGTGCAATCATATAGTTCTTAGCTTTTTCTGATTTACTTACTTAGCTTTGCATAATATTTTTAAGGTCCATCCATGTTGTCACAAGTGGCAATATTTCATCATTTCTTTTTTTTTCCAGGGACAGAGAGAGAGTCAGAGAGAGGGATAGACAGGGACAGACAGACAGGAACAAAGAGAGATGAGAAGCATCAATCATCAGTTTTTCGTTGGGAGACCTTAGTTGTTCATTGATTGCTTTCTCATATGTGCCTTGACCGCGGGCCTTCAGCAGACTGAGTAACCCCTTGCTCGAGCCAGCCACATCGGGTCCAAGCTGGTGACCTTTGCTCAAACCAGATGAGCCTGCACTCAAGCTGGTGACCTCAGGGTCTTGAACCTGAGTCCTTCTGCATCTCAGTCTGACACTCTATCCACTGCACCATCTCCTGGTCAGGCTCATCATTTCTTATGGTTGAGTAGTATTTCACTGTATATATGTACCACATCCTCTTTATCCAATCCTCTATGGAGGGAGACTTTGGTTGTTTCCACGTCTTGGCCACTGTGAATAATGCAGCAATGAACATGGGGGCTCATGTGTGCTTGTGTGCAAGTGTTTCGAGTTTTTTGAGTAGATACCTAGTTCAGGGATTGCTGGGTCAAATGGTAACTCTTATTCTTAATTTTTTAGGAACCTCCATACTGTCACACATAGCTAGGATATAAAACTAAGACTCATGGACTTAGAGAAAAGTGAAGTGGTTACCAGAGGGAGGAGCAGTGGGTGAGGGGAGAAAAGAGGACAAATATATGGTGACACAAATTGTTTTGACTTTGGGTGATGGGCCCGCAACACAATGAATAGTTCACATGCTATGGATATGTATACTTGAAACCTATCTGTTCCTATGACAATGTCACCCTATTAAATATAATTTCTAAATTAAAAAAAGGACCTCTAAATGGCAGGTGGGTATAAACAGCCCCTAATTAATTCACCACCCCAGACACTAGTAGTTGAACATTTGTACTTGCATAGCCGCTAAAACTACATGCCCCATAACATATCTTAAAGTTGACAACTCACTTTTTATGGAGGGATATATGAAAGTTTAAATATTACAAATAATGTGATTTCTGGCACATTGCAAATATTGACAATTAAAAATAAAATTGTCACATCCTTCTTTTAGTTGTATCAAGTGGAACATATCCACCATTATCTATTTAAAAGATATACAAACTCCTTTTGAATAGTTTGAAATTTTATATCACATGGTTTTCTCCTGAACTCTTATTTTCATTCTTGTCATTCCACAGAATTGTGTCCTATTGTAATATATTTTTATTCCTGAAAGTCTTTGATTGTTACATCCTAATCTCTACCATAAAAACATGTATAAACTTACATTGTAAAAATCTTATTTCCTGTGACTAAGACTCTGAGCCTTTGGGATTGTTTTCATTCAAATCATTAGTACACATTTGATTAAAACAACACAAACACACTACAAAATTTTACAATTAAACATAAAATAGAGTGTTATTGGGAACATATTTCTCAATGTAATGAAAGGGGATATTTTTTTTATAAAAAGTAATTCATTTATCTATGGATGAGATAAAGTTCAGCATTTTGACTGTTGAGAAATCTTGTTTACATAAGTGGATGGGAATGAATGAAGTTTAGTTAAAATAATATAATTCAACTGAGGACTTTCTGAATAATATCTCAAAAGATTACATAATGATCTGTCATCAAAATTATATAAAATGATTGATCACTTGACTGGTGATAGCACAGTGGATAGAGCATTGACCTGGGATGCTGAAGACCCAGGTTGAAAACCCTGAGGTCACTGGCTAAAGTGCGGGCTCACCAGCTTGAGTGCGGAGTCTCTGGCTTGAGTGTGGGATCATAGACATGATCCCATGGTCACTGGCTTCACTGGCTTGAGCCTAAAGGTTGCTGGTTTAAAGCCCAAGGTCGCTGACTTGAGATGAATGTTGCTGGTTTGAGCAAAGGCTCACTGGCTTGTCTTTAGCCCCACTCCCACTCCTATAAGGGCACATCTGAGAAGCAATCAATGAACAACTAAAGTAACGCAACTAAGAGTTGATCCTTCTCATCTCTAATCCTTCCTGTCTCTCTATCTCTCAAAAGTAAAATATACATGTCATGATTGATCAAATGACAACTTTGTTAAGCCCTGCTCTAATTTTGTTGAAAAGAAGATACTAAAAACTACTTGTCTTTACAAAAGAATTTGTTATCTCATCTTTGAAGTAATGTACTTTCTCAATATCAGCATCAATATTCTCAATGATTTATTTGTTTTATACCTTGGGACCAGGCACCGAGTAAAGCCTTGAGATGAGTGAGAGACATGCCTTCATTTTGTAAAGTGGGAGATGTAGAACCATCAGGTATGTTCTCATGCAGATCAAATTTAGGGAAGAGCATGCATGGAAGTTAAAAATCTAGAGATTGGTTAAAAACAAACAGCCATACAAGCAAAATCTGCAAACATATCTTTTTAAAGTCTTCATGTATCCTAGGAGTATCCAGTTTGAATAACATTGACTGATAGAATAGAATCATGTGAAAAGCAGAGGATTGGAGTAGGGAAGAAGGCATTATCTCAACTGACCCCATCTCTACTATAATGTGGTTTTTAAAAGAGTCAGTGTTGAGTCATTGTAACATGGGATCCCAGAACCTAGATACTACACTCAATCTACTTACTCATTTACTTATGTTTGGACTGAAATGTAAAAGACTTGTACAGAGATTGGGGAGGTGGGGTTGCAGAAATGCAATTGGGCTTTGGACAAAAGAACTCAGTACTGAAAAGGAGGACAAGAACCACAAATAAAGTTACCTATTTATCTGGTTTTTCAAATTCTTCTTAATTGCAGGAGCTAAATATATCTCTCTGAAATGCTTTAGGTAGTATTCAATATATAGCACTCAGCTTAGATTCAAGGAACAATAAACCAACCAGTAAGGGGCAACTCATGTAATTTCTCATTGAGTAGTCTAAAGATCCACTTGTAGTCCAGCTCAGTGATTAGGACTTCAGTAGATGAAGTTCCACCCCAGCAAGTTTTCAACCGGATTCCACAGGGACTCACGGGGCAGGATACTCCAGAATTTTGCAAACAATAACATAATTTAACAAAATATTTAAACTGCCTGTGGAATTGGTTCATCACTTCTATTTATTTTAAACATTAAAGTTTAAAGAAATATTTAGTTAGAAAAAGTGTTCTGTTGCTGAAAACACACACATACACACACACACACACCACTCAAACCATTTACTGAACACACAATTACTTTCACTTGTTTGTGCCTTTGCACATGTTTCTTCTGCCTGGGTTAACCACAGCTCTTCTCAGTAGAGTCTTGCCCAATGTTTCAAGACAAAAAAAAAATTTGCTTTCTTTTCTAGATACTATTTTGTATTTGCTGTTATTATAATGCTTCTCATGTTGTGTCATAACTATATTATTACATGTGCTGGCAATTCAACTTTCTAAATATCACTTAAGTATGTCTTCTTTCCTCTATTCTCTTTATCAATGCTTTAGTTCAGTTTATCATCATCTCTCATCTGAATTACTGCAACTTCATGCATTTGTGACCATATCTTATCTGTTTTTTCCATATCACTATCAAAATAACTTATCAAAGATGCTATTTTGATTATATCATGCACCTACTTACAACACATTGTGGTTTTCTATTGCCCTGAAGCTTATGATTCTTGATCTAGCTCACTTGTTCTTGTTTTCTTCCTCAGGCTTCTGTTACCATGCCCCTCTGTTGAGTCACAACCTTTTCTGGGAGCTTCTCAGGTATAGTCTACTATAATTATACCTTCTCAGGTATAATCTACTACCAGTCCCCATAGCTGAGACCAAGAAGAGACTGACGATAAAGGTAGACCACCCCAGATTGGTAGGTGGCAGGTTTGATAAGCAAGGGAACTTATGAGGTTTGTCTTGGGCAGCTGCAAGATGAGTATTTTTTTGTGTTAACCGGCCAAATCTTAAAAGCGTACATAGAACAGTGGTTTTTAGCCTTTTTACATCTGGAGATGTGAAAATAGGAGAATTAATTTGGTGACTGCTTAGGCAGAAATCATTCTGAGCATAAGCAAATTTGACTAAGATCATTGGGCCTGTAATCTTCATGCAACCTCAAGGTGGTTAATTCTTTTGCTGACTGGCATGAAATTTCTGGTGGACCAGTTCACGGATCACCAGTTGAAAAACATTGATAATAGTGGCCTTAACTGGGGTCAATCATGTACCCAGTCCAGACAGTTTCATCACAAAATTTCTATCTCAAGGTTGTGTCCTTGGTCGGCTTTTAGCCTGGGTAAAGCAATCTAACACACCTTTCAAGCATCAGGGTGGGGATGGGGAGCTTGCAATTGCGCTGGTCCAGTTGGAGGGTGAAACCAGTGGTCCTATCTTATTGATGACCTTCCCCACACTTTCATTCTAACCTTGAATCTTATATTCCAGTAGTGAAGAATTACTGATAATTCACTTAATAAGCCATGTTATCTTAAGATTTTGTCCCTTTTAAATGTGGCTCCCTCTACCTGAGATAGCAATCTTGTAGTATTTAGTGAGATTAATTCCTCACTAAATGTCACTCACTTAGATGTTACTTCCTCCAGGAAGTTTTCCTGACATGAAAGTATTTTTTGTCAGTTTACCATTCTCAGTTCTCCTCTATTCTTATTTACCATATATTTTTAAGTAACTGTCTGTGTTTGTGTCTTTTCTACCATAAGACTCTGAGGTCTTAAAGGCAGAGATTATGTTTTAATTATCTCTGTATCTCAATTTCCAAGTACAATATCTTGCGCAAAAGTTGTTGTTCAATACATCATTTTTGAATGAGTGAGGGGCAAATATTTGGCAAGAGAACATATGTCTGGCTTAGTGCAGGCTTAGGATATGTGCTTTACTTTGGAGTCCTAGATCATTTCCAACTAAGAGGCCATGGTACTTTAGAATATGACACAGACAGCCATGGTGGTTCTAGGATATGTTCAGAAAGAGTTAGCTGGTATAATGTACATAAACTTATAGAGTTGTTTGTACTAAAACTAGATTCAAAAGAGTTTCAAGGTCTAATAGTGACCACAGTATACACTGCAGCATAATCAGTAGCAGTAAAACAAAGACCTTAGGAAAATGAGATTGCTGAAAGACTAAGGGAAAAAGGAATCTGGGTGCTATAGAGACCAAACAGTAGTCACAGCTGTTGACTCTAGGAGACAACAGAACAAGAGGGGGATATAAAGAGGAATAAAAGGCCATTGAAAACACACCTGTTACAGGAGGAGACAGGCCTTGGACAATATCTGGTTACATGCCTAAGACAATTTGCTTTATTTATTTGAAACTCTGAGCAATCTAGGGATAAAATTGGACTTAGATGAGTCTTTGTTCTAACGTTTCCTATTAGCAAAATTCTTTCTGTATTATGGAACAAAGAAATTTATATAGTTAAAACACAAGGCAAAGGCAACTTATCTTTTAAAATACAGGTACAAAATGTAAATAATACAAGGGAAAGAAAATCATTGAACTACTAGCCACCTGACTCAAATGTAATTTCACTGTTAACCTTTTCTGATTCCTATCTTGCCACTAATTATAATTTTGAGAAATCTTATCATCCATAAATTATTATTAAAGTAATTCCTTTATTTTTAGCCTCCCAGATGGCTCAGATATATAGGAATCGAGTTCAATAACATAAATACTATATTTTAAAGATTCAGAAAAATAAGTGGATAGCTTAATAAAGCAGATAATGTGTACACACAGACAGCCAGAAATGTTTAGATAAAAATGGAAGCATTTAGTCAAAAATCTGGATTTATTTCCAGATGATGACAGAATAAAATTTCCATTTTTCATGCAAACTTTTGGCTGTAACCATGTGGACACAACAAAAGCATCTTTTTTTGGTTATTCATTTCTCTGTGTAGACAAAATTATTGCTGTACCAACAAAAATAGCAAACAGTTTGATTTTTATTAATTCATGCTAAAGTAAGCAAGCTGAACAGGAAGAAGAAGTTCCTATAATATTTTCATATTTTTCTGTGTGTTTGCTATTAGGTAAACCAAATAATTTATTAACTGCCACCATCTATAGTTTCTATAGTGTCATTCATTTCTTTATTCATTCATTTGAAAATTAAACTGGGAATGGAAGGAGATGGAATTGAAGGATATTTTAAATAGAGCAGCATGTGCAGAAGAATTGAGATGGTAACAATATTGCATGTTGAAGGATATAAAAGAAGGCCAGAATAGTTTAAGTATAGTGAGTTAGAGCAAGTGTTTGAGCTTCATCTTAGCAGTCACAGAAATTCATGAAAAGATTTTCATGTTAAAGAGAGACAAAATCTTATTTATGTGTCTGAAAGGTAAGTAAGTACATAGTGTGAAAAATAAAATAGTGAGCTGGGCAATGCTAATTGTAGAGACATTGATATAAGGTCTACCGGAAAGTTCTGTCCATTTTTGGAATAAAACAAAATACAAATTTTTCTTACCATCAATAAACTTTATTAAATAATATAATTGCCATTATTATTAATGATTTCTTGCCAGCATGAGGGCAATTTGTATATCCCATTTTTGAAAAATGTTTTATCTTTTGATGCGAAAAATTGAACCAGTGCTTGTTTGATATCTTCTTCATTTTTGAATTTTTTGCCCTTCAAAAAATTTTGTAAGGACAAAAACAAGTGATAGTTGGAAGGTGCTAAGTCCGAGGAATATGGTGGATGCGACAGACATGCTTCTGTAGCATTTTTTCCTTGTTTGAAATTCGTAAAAATTACAGTGGTGTAAATGAACTTTATCAGTAGCCATGGGTACACTATCACTTCACACATAAGACTAACGTGAATGAACTTTGTTTTAGTTAATTTGCTATGTCAGTATGTATACATTAAGTGTTAAAAATAGAAAGGCACACATGCACCAAATAAACATGTGCTTACGTGTAGAAACTTGTCGTGATAGAAATGGACAGAACTTTCCGGTAGACCTTATACCTATTAGCTTGTCCTAGAGTCCTGGCAATGTGGATGGAGAGAAGTAGATGGATTTGAAGAAGATAATAGAGCTAAAACCAATAGGACTTATTGACTAATTGATGGCAAAGAGATACTGTAATGTTGAAGTTGACTCCTGATTTTCTGGCTTGAATAATTAGGTGGATCATGGTGCTTTTAACTGAAATGCAAAGCATTGAAGCAGAACAAGAATTTGGAGAAGGTGGTTTAAGTCTTGAACACACTTTTGTCCTATTGAATTTTTGGTGCCTATCAGACACTTATGGTAAAAAGATTTTATATTCAGTATGAAAATCTAGTATGGTGTCATTGGCACATATTTGAAACTCTGGGGATGAATAAAATCATTAAAGAAAAAAAAGACACCAGCAAGACACATAATAACAAGTGTTGGTAACACTGTGGAGAAAAAGAAACCCTCATTCACTGCTAGTGGGAATGTGAACTGGTACAACCATTATGGAAAAAAGTAATGTGGTTCCTCAAAATATTAAGAATAGAAATACCATATGACCCAACAATACCTCTACTAGGTATCTAACCCAGAGAACTCAAAAACATTGGTACACAAAGACATGTGCACCACCATGTTCATCACAGCATTATTCACAGTGGCCAAGACATGGAGAAAACCAAAATGTCCTTTGATAGAGGATGGGATAAAGAAGATGTGATACATATATACAATGGAATACTACTCAACCATAAGAAATGATGATATATTGCCATTTACAAAAACATGGATAGACCTTGAGAACATCATATTAAGTGAAGTAAGTAAATCAGAAAAAGCTAAGAACTATATGATTTCACACATAAGTGGAATATAAAAGTAGGACTCATGTACAAAGGTAAAAGTGAAGTGGTTACCAGTTAGAGGAGGGTGGGAGACAGGGGTGTAAAGAAGGACAAATATATGGTGATAGAAAATGATTTGACTTTTGGTGTTGAACACACAACAATAAAAAGTTCAAATGCTATAGAAATGTTTACCTGAAGCCTATGTACTCTTATCAATGTCACCCCAATAAATTTAATTTTATAAATAAAAAAGAAGAAACCATATGTTAAGGAGTGCTGACATGTTTGATAAAAAAATGGAGAAAACAACAAAGATACTAGAAGAGTGACCAACTAAAAGGAAGAAAACTGGAAGAGGGTGATATCACCGAAATCAAGCAGACATTGTTTCAAGAAGGAGGCTATGACCTTCTAAGATGAAGACTGAAAGAGTGCCACATAGAAGATTCTCTCTATTCAGGGTTTCATCATGTCCTCACACTTCTACGTGACTTATGTACATGGTGTAAATACACTGGCAAGGTGGCTCCACTCAATTTACAGGACTAGGGCATATGGTGACAGATTATTCTCCTCTTGAAACTAATAAAGCTGATGAGAAATGCCCTGGATATTTTTCCACAGGCATATGATAAACTATCTTCCTTTCTTAGGAGAATGAAGCTTCTTATTTATGATTTATTAGCACACACATATGCCAAACACACTGGAACTTAACAAAAAGAATTATTTTTTTCTAAGGGAGAGAAATATAATTTCACTGGGAAATGTCCACAGGGACACAGATATTATGTCTATGCTTGTCATGCAGGCACAGGGGAAAGATCAAAGAGTAGAAAACACTGAAAAATGATTAGTCAGCTGAACCCCCCTAAACTTTGTGGATTTCAGGGAATATGAAGCCCTTTGAATGAAGAGTATAAGCTGTGGACAAAGTTTGAGTTCAATTAGGATCAGATATCAAAGATGATCTTGCTTACTTCAAATGATTTAACTGGATATTGGCTGAAAAGGGCTTAAGCTAAAGAAGAACTAGAAACGTTGTGACTAAGGTTCTGACAGATGTGAACAACAGGAAGAAGAACTCTGTGGCAATCAAGAAGGAAAAAGTTCAAAAGGCTGAATAGTGTTGATTCAAAGTGCTGATTACTTTGACTGAATTTTATCCCAAGTATTAATTATAAAAAATATCTTTTAATAAAGAAAAATTACACATTGTTTTCTAAGCCCATGCTATTAATAAAATTTTTTTAGAAAGAAGGAGGGTGGGGGAGGGTGGAACCAAGGAAAGGGAGAGAGAAAGATAGAGAGAGAGAAATTGATTCTGAGAAGTTGTCTCTGTGTCTGCCTGATAGCCTTTGGATAGAAGAATCATAACGAAAACTGGCAAGAGATAAGGCCTCCTGGAATTCATTAAATACAAAGAAGGAGAAAAATATCTAAATGTTGGTTGCAGATCAGCATGTTATATCCAAAGATTTGAAAAGAACTGTTTTAGGGCCAGCAGATCCAGTAATAAAGTTTCATAATCAGCACTCATAAAACTAACAAGAACAGAAGTTCGCTAGGTTATAGAGCAACAGCTACTACTGCATATGTCGGATACAATATATTGGTCTTAACTAGAAACAAAGATCTTGGTGAGTCATTTATTATTCATTTCTGATTTTGCTTCTAAGCATATGCATCTTTCTGCAATGCCTCCACCAGTCACTAATCACAATTACACAGTTTTGGAAGGTGTGCTCAAAATATAGTTAATCTTCCAACCAACTTAACCACAAACTTAGAATAGAAATAAGGGCTAATCTAGG